>NW_018108219.1:64778-109531 GCF_000183805.2 Loa loa | reverse complement strand
AATAAATAATCGAAATAATTATGGAAAGGTTTTTCATGGGTCAATATAGTTAGGAATGGAGGAGATGAGGGGGAAGAATAACCCTTGACAAATAAAAATGATAATGAAGTATGATACATTCTCTCCCTCTCTCTGTCAGGGTTTATCTAAGATGTAATATTTTTTATTCATCAATAAATGAATTGATTCTTCAAACTGTTGAAAATTTTCAATTTTATTATGCTAACTAATATTTGATAATAATGAAAAGTTTAATAAAAGTTTAAACTTCATGTGTGTGTAAATCTCATATGCAAATTTTTTCTTTGTATGAATTAAACGTGAAATTTTGAATTTTTCATTTGATTTGATCTATAACTTACATATAAATTTTTTAAATGCATAATTACACGGAAATCTTTTTTTTCTTTTTTTCAGAATGCATCTATGATTACTTTTACATCATAACAATCTTTAGATTAATAATAATATGATATTGATTGAAATTAAAATCAATAATAAGTTTACTATTACTTTCATTATTGGTTGCAATAATTCTAGATACTATTTAAAACCACAATATTAATAACAATAGCAAAAAATATAAAGTACGAGGGAGAGAAGGAGAAAGAGAGAGGGAGAGAGGGAGAGAGAGAGAGAGAGATTATTCGCTACTGAATTAAATTCTTAGTCAAGAAGTTAGCTTTTTGTCCCCATATTTATCTTACATTTATGAATTGAATTGCTGACGTATTCATCTCAAACAAAAGTTGTTTACATCGAAATTCTCTGTAAAAACTAAAATTCATTTCATCTTGCTATAAATGCTTACTTTCTCTCTCTCTTTCTCTCCCTCTTTTTGTTCCAATTCTTTCGATATATACATGTGTGCATGTATGGATGTATATGTATGTGTGTATGTTTGTGTATGTGTGTATGTATGTATGTATGCATGGATTTGATGATAACTGTAATTGATAATGTCATGGGTGATCTATTTGATATAAATGTAATTTGTAAATGTTATAGAAAAAAACAAGCCTTTGGAGTTTGATATTTTGCATTTATAAGTACAAAGAAAGAAATATTTTTTTTGAATTCTAATTTCATTAAAAATAAGAAAACAATGCATTACAAGAAAGAAAATTATAAAATATTATTGAAAATAAAAGGAAAAAAGAAAAAAGTAAATGATAAAAGTAATACATCTTAGAGTATGCTTTGATAACTGTCAATTTCAATTATATTTCCTCCTCCTACCAAAAAAAAAAATAAAAAGACTTTATAAATTGTTTGATTAACTAAATTCAAGTTTATATCTTTCCATATTTTTTGATCCAAAATCTTTTTTCAAAGTATACTTTTGCTTTAAAATTACCATTTACCCATTTAAATTCTTCAATATTTATCAACTATTCCATGGATCTTTTTTTTTGTTTAATATTAATAAAAATCCTGTCATTTATATGTGTTCTAAATTTTTACTTTAAATTAAATCTTTCAATTTTCATCGATAAGTTTTATAGATTTCTTTCCTTTTTTTTTTTTTTGCTTGATATAAATAAAAGTTCCGTTGCTTATATGGAGAATTTTTGCCGATAATATATGTTTCCAAGTCAGCTTTTTACACTTTTTGTATTTGTATTACTGATTTAAACACTACTACTACCCTCAAACATATTTCTTTTTTCTTTTTTTTTTAAAACAATATTTATACTTTTGTAAAAATGAATTGATTTAATCCTGAAAATTCCCATTTTTGTCAGCATTACCAAGATTTCATTCTTTTGAAATACGTACAGTGAATAAATATATGGTTGACCCTTTTTGTAAGTAATGTAAATCATTAAAAGATAGTAATTTGTGGTACTACCAATATCAAATGTATTCATTTTAGATTCATAGTGTTGAAGAATTTTCATTATACGTTTTCATATGTGTATAAATTAACAAAATGAGAGAAGTACATTCATTAAATTAATTGAGTGGTTGATAGAAAGGAACCTATAATAATAGAAGTATTAATAATGGATAAGAATGATGGACAATAGAATGGACTAGTGTTGATTACTGCAATACATTTCATTCATTCTTTCCCTCTTTCTTCATCGATAGTATTTATTTCTTAACAATTCATGGATAAATTGCTAAAATAATGAAAGACCATATGCTTTCAGCTGCTGTAATTTAATTCCCTTAACCAGATGGCAGTATACAAACAAGTGCTTTGAAATGCAATGAGAAAAAAAAAAGAAAAACAATGCAGTTAATCAGAGAAAAAAATTTCCGCCAAATATTTCAGATTTTGAAATTTCATTCAAAACACCAAAAAGTTCGCCTCAAATTTCATAACTCTACATTATTGAAACATTCTTCACCCACCAATGTTTCCCGATTTTTAAATTTAAAAATAGGAAAATTCTTCATTTTGATACACAATCACATTCTATTATACATCTTCGAAACACCTTTATGTCACTTTTCCAAACAGAAAGAGAAGGAAAACGGAATTACAACTAATGTTCTAAGTGAAATATGACCATAACTTGAATCATTACAATGCATTCTTCTGACCAATTAAAATTTTGTATTTTCAAAACTGGACAAAAGCAAGAACTTTCACTTTGAAGGAGTACAAAAGAAACCTATCATCACATCCCACCCTTCCTATCATCACATCCCACCCTTCTCCTGTCGTTGTTTTCATTAAAGAACGAGTAATTCTTGCGATAAACAACGCACTACGATATAAATAGATAGCTCTATGTATCATCATCACCAAGTCTTCCGCTAACTCAAGTAAGCTATCTATGTATGTTAGACATTGATGCACATAAAGAATCCCAAACGGATTCACAAAAAATCATTCTGTTTAACACATCCATTCGTTGTTCGGAAGAATAAGTTTTCAATATGTTATATCCGCAGATAATCTTATGGAAATAAAATGGTATCTCAATTGAACATGTGAAAATTATGCAAAGAATGATATTGAGTAGATCTATCGGGAACAAGAAAAACAACGACAAATAAATAAACCACAGCTGGAAATAAATTGTTTATCACAAATTGTCTCTTTTTCTAGACACTTTCTTCCTTAGTCATCAGCAGTGGATTAATATACTCAAAGCCTTCAAATTCGGTCTGATCAATCCTCTCGATGATATTCCTGCAAAATTTTTGGCATGCAAAAAGTGAAATGTTTCCAATTTTCCTTTTTCTTTCCTGCTTTCTCTCGTCCATATTGTTTTCCTTCTCCTCTATTTCTAAATTTTATTTCTTCCAAGGAATAAAATTTGCTTCATTCTTTGATTAAAAAATTATTAGGCACTTATTCAATCCTAATAACGGAAACTTTTCCAACAAGAACTACTGAGTGATATTCTCTGAGACTAAAGGCGATCACATTTAGTTCCGCATTGCGTCCGGACAAACAAAGCAGAAATAAAACAGCAAACATTTCTTTCTTTCTAAAAAAAAAATGTAATTTATAGATGATATACTTCAATGCCCTTCATTTCGGCAACATCCAGGAATCATCTTCAGTCAGTAAAGAAAAAGATAAAGAAACGCTCCTCTCCATCATATTATGAACATTCCATCACCCTTTTAAAAATTGTAAGCAACTATCATTCCCTCATGACTATCCGAAATACTTTGCTTCGTCTCAAACACTCTTCTCCTCTACTCTGCTCCATCCTTTCCTTCTTCATATCAAAAGCAAAGACAGGGAGAGTGAAAAAAAGCCTCACTGAAATTCCAAAAAAGAAACAAAGCTGCCGCTCATTTCAGTGTACTTTACTATTGCCTAGTTTTTTTTTTTCTGAAGATGTAAAAATGGCGAATATTCCTCAAATCATTCCAGCAAAATACACAAGGGACATGGAGGTAGAGACAGACAGGGAGGAGAGTGGAGGAAGAGACATTGGATATCAAATCACAACTCAAAAGATTTCCCTCAATCCTTTCCTTATCAAGTAACAAATACGAAATTTCAGTTCAAAATAATATTGAAAAGAAGTTGAAGAAAACAGGTTATATTAAACGATGGAACGGATGGAAGAATCCACCAGCAAAAGGAAAACGAATTGCCTTCCTTCTCATGGAATAATAACCTTCAAATTCGTTTCTTTTTTTTTTTTATATAATTTAGGGGAAAAAAAAAGATAAAGATTTACGGATCATCGGGTGTGAGATTTGGAGCCTCGTCGGTGAACGTTGTATCGAAATGCTGCAAATCACGGTCACTGGAAACAGATGGATTATAGGGAGGTGTCACTTGTCGTCCTTCCAGCTGCAAATACAAATATTTGAAATGATAAAAATAAGTCAATTATAAAAACAGATTTTTCTTTCCAAAATTTCCGTTTAAAATTCACAAAAACTATAGAAATGCATTCACTAATATCTCAACAGTTTATCAGTTATCTGATGAAGAATAAAATTTTGAGCTTCTGTTATATAAGCGAATAAAATTTGCTCCAAGTGTTTTTAGTAATTCTTTGAGAAGGAAAATTCCTAAGTAAAAACAGAATACGAAACTACGAACATTCACTGAAAGTATGCAAGCGAAAATGACAGTGAAAAACATAAAGTACATAATAATCGTCTTACTAATTCCCAGTCGATGATCGTACGGAAAAACGCATGACTTTTCATTTCTTCCAATGCTTCATCAATATTTAAGTTACATCCCAACCGTTCACTTGGATCCTGCAGAGTTTTTAAGCAATATAATTATATAACAAATAACAACTTTGGGAGCTTTCAAATTTTTAATAAGTAAATTTATTTGAAAATATCGCACCATAGTTTTCAACAGCCTGAAAATGCACGACATATCTGGATGATTATTATCACTTACAAGGGGGTAAAATGGATCACATTAACAACTCGATTCCAGATCAATTAATCTTAGTTATTCTGATATGTTTCATTACAAAAACACGTTACAGTGATAATGATTGATCACCATATTTCCGTATTTGCTAGACAACTACTGATAAAGTACTTGGAACAAAATAGAGAGTGAACTAACTTTATTCAAAAAACCTTTCAGAATAGCAGCAGCCTTCACCGAAAGCGATCTCGGGATCCGTATTTGCTTTTCAAGAATGATCTGGAACAAATAGTCTTCAGTATTTTGTTCCACATCACCCACCATACCGACCACATCAAATGGTGAACGACCGGCCATCATTTCATACATCAATACACCAAGCGCCCACCAATCTACGCTGAATCCTGAAAAAATAACGGTGTCGTCGAATACCACGATTCTGTTAGATATATGCTAATTTCCAGTGTCAAACATGAACCATCAAATGTAAAGAAAAGTACACTGGTCTATAATGTTCCCCGGCAGTGTTTATTGTGTACTGAATAGTGAATTAACTATTAGGGAATTACAAAATAATTTCAAAACAATGTGCATAATTGACAAACTGCAGTATGCAAAACAAATGCAACCAGATGCTACACGTCATCTTCAATCCGAAATAACAATACTGACCGAAGCAATGTAACAATAGCATGAGGAAATAAAAGTGAGTGTGAAACGTAAAAATTAAAATAATATATACGTATATCGTGGCGTTGTATAAAGCAATAGAATATTGTTAGAGTACGAATATTCTACTAAAAAAAGACCGTCCAGTTGGCTAAGAAAATGCTTAGTAACTATTTATCCTTCACTTCTTCATCTGTGCACCATCATTATGTTCGATCAGATTTCAATTACACTGGTAAAACCTCGGTAAACTTACCATAATCTTCTCCTCTCAAAATTTCAGGAGCAATATAATTTGGTGTGCCGCAGAATGTACTGGTAACATCGCCTGGTCCAATATTTTCCTGAAAATCATTTCCCATTAAAGAGTAGGTTTCAAATGATACCAAGGAATTAAGTCAAAATTGCAAAATCTTATTGATTGGTAGGAATTGTTATCCCGTACTTTGTGCAGCACATAGCTAGAAGTACCAGAAACAGAAGCCATACATGAGGCCTCTAAGAAGTCATACAACGTCATTTGTCAAACTGTTTCACTTAAACCAATCGGTTAATTACACCATGACTTGAAATATTTTATAAAGGTATGATATATATATACCTTGCACATGCCATAATCTGTAAGCTTAATATGTCCTTCGGCATCTATTAAAACATTATCGAGCTTCAAATCACGATATATTATCCCACGCGAATGGAGAAAATGTAAAGCTATTATTATTTCCGCCGAATAAAACCTGAAATTGTCATAATAAATAATATTGTATATATATATATATATATATATACTAAGATATATGTATAACTATCACCTACCTAGCATGATCCTCAGGTAATTTGCGTTGCCTTTGCATATGGAACATTAAATCACCACCAGGAACAAATTCGATAACAAAAAACAACCGTGAATCAGTCTGAAATGTGGATGAAAAAAAAGAACTTTCTAATTAAAAGCTTCCAACGTGATAAAGGAATAACAAATATATGGAAGAAAGCAAACATATGGGAAATATTTACCTGAAAACACGAATGAAGTCCAACGAGGAATGGATGATTTGATGCCGTTTCGAAAACCGATTTCTCTGTTTGTACCCAGTCGATATCCTGAAAAACGTGTACTGTAATGTAACCGAAAAATTAATTTAAATGAATCACTTTCAGTAAGAATCGAAAATTAAATAGAATACTATATGAATGTTTCGAAAATTCACCTCATCATCACTAAACATTTGTTTTTTGATGATCTTTATCGCATATATAGCACCTGTCTTTTTATGCTCTGCTTGAATAACTTTCGCATAGGAACCTGAAATCACTAAATTTTAATTCGGCAAACCATGAAACCCAAACTGTACCATTGTAAGAGAAACATTATGACACCATAACATTATTACATGAAGTGAAATGCAACATTCAATAATTTAAGGCTTGTTTAAACTGAGCTTACACTCAACGTTGTTGCTTTATTTTCGAGAATACTTTAATTACCTAAACGCTTGATACATTCGACATCTTTCAAAACCAACAACAGAAATGCTCTTACCCCTTCCAATCACCGTTAAAAGATTAAAATCACTCAACGAAACTGTCCATTTTGAATCTTTTGCTGTTGCACCACCAGCTTGATGTTCCATTATACCTTGCTGCTGAAACTGGAAAATTAGCAGTTTTTATATGAAAAATCCAAATAATTTCTTGACGATTAAAAATTTTTTATTTAGCTCATTCTACATCACAGCCACCCACAAATTTTTTTTTTCAAATTAATTCATGTCATATTCTTGATGATTATCATTAGGCTACTTCATACCTTCCTTTATTTTCAATTATCGAAATCTTCATGTGTATTGCATTACACGTGCACAATCCTTGTGTACCTTTAAAGTCACATATTAATGAACCAACTTACAACAGCGACATGTTCAGCTTCAATTTCTGATTCCTTGAATGCCTGATTATCAAGTCCAATACGTTCCATAGCAGCACCACTGAATTTTGGTGAAATTATTGGTGCAGAAGGTGATGGTACGACTGTTATCCCACTACTGTTCTGGAAATGATCTCTGTTCAAAAACTATTTAAATTGTAATTTCGATTTTATTCGGAAAACAGATAAAACTAACACCACCACAAAAACAGATAAAACTAACATCACCACAAGGTTGTCGTACAGCTCTATGACATTTTTTATGGACACAAAGACGGCAATCAGCACATCGATATCCTTGTCGTCCGAGACCCCAAATGTAATCATTGCAAAAAAAACACTGTACTCTTCGATTAAGCCTCTTAGCTTGAAATCGATGTCCATTAACATGATAAAATTTTTTCCAGCGACGTGCTCCTCTCCGATATACCGTTTCTGTTATAGCATATCATTTTTTTTTACTGCTTCTATTAAATGATAAGAAACAAAAAACATCCCAGCACCTCTCCTCAAGAGTTAATTCGAAAGATACTATAATACTTCCCTAACATGGTAAATTAAATCTATCGGTTGAAGGAAATTCCTGAATTATATGAATTATAAAAACTAATCGAATAAGGCAAACATTTTAACATACTATCTTCTCCATGGCAAGGAAGACCAGGCAAAGGAGGAATGCCAAGGAAAACATGCACGTTAAGTTCTGCTTCACCATTCGCTTGCAGCAAACGTATCGCTTCGTCTAATTCACGTTGAGATGATATCGTGCACGGATCACCTAGATTTGTTGGTTAATCGAAACAACAAGCAATAACAACATTTAAAGAGACCAACAAGAACAATAATGGTCACATAATCCTGGTTTAAAAATTCAGTTCTCATCAAGCTTCAATAGCTCAGTAGAGAAAACAAAACGAAACAGAATGAACTCTTAAGCCAGGAAATAGTGTAATGAGCAACTGTGTAAATTTTGCTACCTTAGACAGTTCTGCTGACACTTGAATTTTTCTTGGAATTGAAGGATTTAATGGATACACTGTTGTCAATGTACCACAACTTTCTTTCTACTAGAAGTTCTACAGAGGTTGAGTTTTCGCCTTTTTCAAACTACTAATAGTCGATTTTGATCTCAAATTGACTATTAATTTAATCAAAGAAAACCTTCTTCATCAATCCATTTGACCGTAATCGGCTGATTATAAGCCTGCTTGCAGGCTTCTCGCAAACTGTTCAAAAATGTTTCCATCCGCAGTGGGATTTTCGCATACAAAACTAATACCTTAAAAAAAAAATTTGATACATAACGGCAGACATAACTAAGCCGTATGATTCTTGAAATAATATTTTAAAGGTACATCAATCAGTGTATAATTATCTAATATTCACTCAGTACAGTGACAAAATGGACTTCCCGAAAGAGGTTCATGATGCAGCTATAAGTGTCTGATCATGAAAAAGCTATGAGTGCTTGTATTAATCATTTTTAAAATCAATATGCAACATAAAGAATGATCATTTCAAATTCTTTTGCACAAAGAAAAACTCATACTTGTCCTTGAAAACGTGTCTTTAACTTCACATCTTCCGACGACGACATACTATCTTCATTAGCAACATACATAATTTCTGATCGACTAGTACTAACTAAAATAACGACTACTATCATGGATTAAACAACAATCACCAGTATGACTTTTATGTTCAATAATTGCTTTGACTAGCGCAACGCAATTATCATAATTCATATCCATATCATTAAAAAAAATTACATCGGAATAGCCAACAATTACCATCCATTCATGTACAGTCTCTTCGTTAATTAATACTAACAAAAAAAATGACATCAGATATGCCCATAACTGCAAAGACCACATATATCTAATGATATCGGCAAATTTTAACAAAAAAATAAAACTGACGAATTCCAAAACTGTCATATATTATGTATAAATCCTTGAGAAAAAAAAAGTCGAATTCCAAACTGATTAACACTTTACAAACTGATCGCGTAACTCAAAATTGCGATGTGATAAGAAGGTAAACCAACAGACAATAAGGAAAAACAGGAAGTGACGTTTTAATAGAAATGGAAAACGATTTTACATCCTAAGCAATATTGATGTGTACGCTTATCTTCACTTAACAATATGAGTTAACCTATGAAATGTTTACGAATTTCTCCAGAGCCATATTTATTAGACTAAAATTTCATAAGAAAAACGTCAAATTTACCCTAGTAAGGATCCAGTAAGTTTAATTAGGCCAGATGACAAACACAATCAGTGTACTAAGTAAAGTTATCCTCATCGGATATCACTCTTAACAGACATGAACCAAAATTTAGTGAAATCAATCTTTTTAATAGCTAACAAACACTAAACACCATTAAACTTATTTTTAACCTGAATATGTTAAAACGTGTCTTGTGTGTGAAATGTGAAATGCTTCAACATAGCACACCTTATCATATTCCACCATGACAACAGAATTTCTACACTGGCAACGATAAATGAACCCAAATTGTACGATATAAAAGTACTATTTAGCCAATCCAAAAATATCCATCTTGTTATTTGGCACTGGAAACTGAATGTTAATCCTTCAAAAAAGTTTTGACCTGAAATATTCGATGAGGTGAGCTAATTTTTCGTAAATATATTGAGCATAATGAAGTACGCTAAAATTAACACCTAATACACACATAAACAAATTACAAGTTGCAGCAAAACTAGACAACAGAAAATCTAAACAAAGAACACGATGATAACTACACCACGCCTACCTGACAACAGGTACCATCCACTACCGTTTAACGTATTGGTCATTTCACAAAATTTCGTGAAAATTTTCATCCCACTCCTTGTCTGTTTTTCCAACAATTGAACGGGAAAGTTTGTTTACTGGATTCCATTTTAGAGAACAAATAAATAACGGACCACTGATTGCTGCAAATGCTGCTTTTCCAGATCTAACTGCAACCCTAAATGTAACATCATACACCTAGCGTAGCATCACGCACTATTACAGTATATAACATCATCCGTAGAACCACTATGTAGGGATGATTAGTCGCAAAAAGCACTTGAACAAATACGTGGAACAACCTTTGTGTTGCCACAATTAGACGCAAAAAACGCCTGAACAAATAAACACTTATTCAAGACGTCAGAATCAATGAAGTCTCACATCAAAATCCCACAAGTTTCTCGCGGTATGATCGCATTGCAGTATGTATTGCATCCACTGGTAATTAATCCACTTAAATCAAAATTCCCGGTACTTCTCGTGTTTAAATCACCCATTTTTTAAAACTACCTCAATTTAATCACCATTAAGTTGTAATAAACAGACCACTAAAGCACGTTTTTCTCTTCTACCAAAGTTCATTGCAATGCATTTGTTCACTGTATGAACTTAGCCTGAACTAGCTGTATTTCCTACTCCTTTGTAAGAAACTGACCAACACACCAAAATTTTATTCGGCAATAAAAAGTAAATAAAAGAAAAAAAAAGATCAACTGCAAAAGAGATGTAAGTATCCATACGAAATATAAAAACTGACGAGTAATATGCTTGCGCATAATCAATATTTGAATATAGTAAGGAGGACATGTCGTTTCCACTAATGCCTCTTCACGTATCTAATCAAAATATCACTGAGTTCAATGTCGTGCATTTTCAGTGCTTTTCAAAATACGCCTTGCTTTCTTTCACTCCTGGCTTAATCGTTTCAGATCCCGGATGCCAGTTAGCTGGACACACCTTAAATCGCTTTTAGTAAGACAAGCGTAAATCTTAAGATGTGAGTTCACCAAAAAAACAAAGTTGTGGCTGAAATATAAGATGCACTATAAAATGCACCTACAATAGATGCCCTGACTAACAACATCTACGTACGAAAATTAGCAAGAAAACTCATATAAGCAGTTACATTCCTTACAAGTATAGGTTATTCGGTTACATGTGTCACCAAGATGCCATGAAGAGAAGTTCACGACGTAACACCAGTAAGCTATTCGAGATTTTACTTAAATCGTAAGAATTTTTAAAACAATGAGAACTTACTTCACCATGCTTATCAACAAACTGGAAAGCTTGAATCAGACGTAAAGTTTCGTCTACAGAACGACCCACTGGAAGATCATTAACAGTGATCTGCCGCAAAATCCCATTTGGATCAATGATGAATAATCCACTGAAATATGTTTCGAGACAGAGTGGCATAACTTTCAAGCAACTAATTTCAATGAATTCTAGCAATTTGATTCCAACCGAATTACAATACGACAAAAGAAGTGGAACAAACGGACAAAGTACAAGCCACGCAACTGGCCAAATGGTGCATTATCTCCAACGATTTAACACTTCCAGACATATCAAACTCATAATATTTGCACATACCGATAGGCAATCCCATCATCTTCCTTGAGCACACCATATGCTCGGCTGATTGCATGATTCGTATCGGAAAGAATAGGTATATTCATCTGACCAAGTCCACCCATTTTTCGATCAGTATTTACCCAAGCAAGGTGCGAGAAGTGCGAGTCTGTTGAGCATGCCATAACAGCGACATCCAATTGTTTGAACTCCGCAATACGATCAGAAAAAGCAATTATCTCCGTTGGGCAAACGAATGTGCTAAAAAACAATAAGTATGCGATGAAACTTACTTTCCCTTCTGCTTATTTCAGAAATAACAGACCCATCTCTGAAAAATAGCCACAATATCTGAAAATCTTGATTGTATAACCATTTCCCTTATGAATTTATGAGTACTCAAAAAAGCAGAACATACAAATCAAGTGGATAAAAGAAGAGCACCACATATTTCCCCTTATACTGACTAAGTGAAATCTCCTTGAAATCACCATTCAGAACCGCTGTTGTTTTGAAGGTAGGAGCTGGCTGACCAATAAATGCTTTACTTCCGGCAAGTGTCATCCTGAAATTCATCCATTCACTAAAATAATATATAAATTCTATGATAGCTCTCACGTAAAACACGACGAAGACATACGAAAGCAAATGGCTCCATCGACCTATACATACGTGTTCATCAAGAATACAAAAGAGCCAATTTTGACGAAGACAATGTTACTGGTCATAATAGGAAGAAAGTTAAACAGCACCGAATACTAGAGGGTCTCATATTCTGCCACTGTCAGTTCATTAAATGAATTTGCAATTGTCTCAAATATCAGAGACAAACAAGATAGTAATAGAGGAATGGTCCGCTGATACACAACAAACGAAAATCTTATTCTGTTCCAAAATATCAACTATCGTGTACATACTAAAGCAAAGAGAATTATCATAAATGCTCTGGAATTACTGAATTACCTATCGAGAGCTATCAGAATAACACAAGTTCACCTCAATGGAAATCCCAAAATAAAGAGAGAATAATTGTGATCAAAGATCATATACGTAGCTAAAGATCATATACGTAGTATCAGTTATCATAGAACTACCACTAAAATTCCCCAAAATGCAATAGATGGCTGGCAAAGAAGACATAAACCGATCCAAATATCATGTAGAGAGAGGGAGATAGAGGAGAGGAGAAAGGAGAAACGAGGAGGTGCAATGTAATCTCTAACAATGGTATTGTTTCCATTGTTTCGAAAGGAGACAAGAACATATTTAGAAAGAGCATATCGGGAAGAAATACAATGAGAAAGGCGAAATGGAGATTTGACGTATGAATATCACCAAGGTGACAATTTCTTGCCAGAATGAATAAGATTCTAAAGTTGAGTATTCGAGAAAATTGTCAAAGCATTGCGAACCTTTCATTGCTATTAGTCAATAATTTCTCTTGGCTCAGATAGCGATATGTGAATTGCTAATTTTCTTGGCATATTATAAACAACTATAAACTGATACACATTTCAGTGGCTGAAAGAAAAAAATATCTGTTCTGTTACAAATTATTTTAAAGAAATAATCTTGCTGTAGAATTCCAAAAGGTTTTTGAACCTTGGCGAAAAGGACGAAGGCTAAAAATTTGAAGGACAAGGATTGGCCTATTTGCTAATTTCTTTCCTTTTTTTTTAAACCTTACATCTTGAAGTTGGAGATATATCATCTATAGCGCTGCTACTTTCTTTGAGAACACATACACAGAATTAATTAGTCTCGAGGAAAAATGACGACGCAAAAAAACCGTATCTCATCAATATCGCCTAACAAAACTTTCTGCTATGTCTTTTGCAACCGAACTTGTCTATCTCATACTGCTGGCCTTCTTGACCATCAGAGCATGAGTGTAGCCCCTCTCATATTTTCTCTTCCTAAAGCCGAACCACGACGATGACTGCAACAATACGACGACACCATAGTCATCGCCGTTGTCTACTGCTGTAGTTGTCGTGTAGTCGTAGTCGTTGTTGTCAACTACGACGACGACTACACGAAATAGAAGGAAAAAGCAGTGATAATTGTGATTTAATATCCCAAATATAAGTAATGGCTGATTCTTATGTAATAAAACTCTTTGGAACCATACGTATCATCTATCAAACATTCATAGCACTGAGTACGCTTCAATGCTACAAGTTCACCAAACATATTCTCCTGGCAGTCAAACTTTTTCGCTGAACGTCAACTGTGACTTATAACTTCCCATCATTTTCACGTTTCGTAATAATATATGAACGACGTAGATATACAGGTATACGTGAATTTACTGAACCTACTTGAAACACTTATTGAAAATTTGAATAGAACGAATGTACAACGCGCAAGAAAACATGATGTAATCAGTACAATTCGAAAACAGTGAAAATGCGGGCAATCGGGAGGAAGAATGTCTTTTATAGGGATGGTTAACTAGTACGTCAAAGTAAAACTGTATGTTCTGAACGATGGAAAATAAATCTGTCCCTATAAGGACAATCAGATTGCAATAGTTGTTACAAAGACATGACAAGCATGATATTCCAAAGGACAAAGGGAAAGAAAGAGAGAGAAAGAGAAGGGAAAAAAAACGGTAAACTAGTTGTAAACCGAAGCAATCATTTCGCAATACATTATTATTTGTATCTAAAGAAAGAAAAAAAAAAGTGACATGGTTTTGAAAATGAAATTGTGAACTTTTTTACTTCTTCTTTACCTTCTCTTCCCCCTCTCCCTTCTTCTCTTTTCCATACTCGCAATACGAATAATTTTAGATCATTGATGCAAACCATTCCATTAAGTCGAATTTTTTACTTTTTCTTTTCTTTCGAATTTTCTACTTTTTTTATGGTATAAAAAAATTTACTTTAACTGTAAAAATTTGTGAAAATTTACTTTAAATAAAAGTGTACTTTTTCTAAATTATTTTCGATAGCAACAATTAAATTGTATTTCATCATTACTGATAGTTGATATTATATTCACGATGTTTTTTCTTTGATATGTCATGTCGATTAAGTTAGATTAACATCTTATTTTTACGTGTTTTAACGTCATATGCTATGCTTCAAAAAAACAATAGCTTGATGGTAAATTAAACGTATTCATATTATTAGAGGGAATAATTATACCTTTTACTCATAAGATTATGCCAATCAGAAGCGTCATATTATTTAGTCATCAACTAAACGTAATGTTAAGTATGCAAATATTTGTATTGCTAAAAAATATCATATTGATGTACGCTATCGTATGTAACGTATCTTCCAGTAATTGTTGAACTTATATCACCTGTCAAATGATTTCAACGACACTCATCCAATGACAACATCCATTTAATCACTTTACCAGTGTTTATTAATCTACCTAATTCATGACAGCAAAAATATTCAAACCTTATAAGATATAACTGGAAAAGTATATCATGTGAATGGAAGCACTAAATGCATGAATATACTCCTAAATGAATAACAATTTTGCGATATTGAAAAGTAACCTTTGGAATTTTAATTTGAAGATATTTTAATATATTCCGTATCGCAGTGATTAATCGTATGTAATACGTCCATATACCGCTGCAGTAAAAATTAGTTTAGATTGAAAAACATCACTGTTATAATTTATGATGGGAAATAATGATGATTAAGTCAATATCATTAGAGTAGATACGAAAAATGATTTCTTTCAACTCGTATATTCAAATGTTCGCTTTCAAAATTATTCAAAATATTATTTTGCAGTTTGACCTGTTATACCAAATATTATCTGATACATTACGCGATATTAGTTTACTCAAAGCTGATAATACTATCGATAATTTTATACGAAATAACCAGCTGAAGTTTCTTATTATCCCATCCTGTAGAGCAATAAATTGATGCAGATTGTACGAATTTGAAGAGATAAACGAAGAATTTTCTATGGAATAATGAAATAAATCTAACTGATCAATTCTAATGATATTACCAGTATGAATGAGATTGATTCCCATGTTCAGTTTCATTGTTTCCCTCCACTTTGACCCAAGCATTCTGCAATTTCGTTGCATATCCAACTTCAGCATAACTGCAAATGCAGATGAGTCATCCGCGCAATAAAGATGATGCTCAGATCAATGTGATTTGTGTAGCATTGTGTCATATCATGTTCCGATTCTAATGTTGTTCAAGGCTCAATTAACCTAATGGTTTATGTGAAATGAAACCATTTCATGATTAACTGAATTTTTTTTTCCAAGCAAACGAATCTTTTTGTTGCATAGCTATGGCACTTACATTTAAGTACTCAATCGAAAAAAACAAACTTATAGAACTTCAAACTGCAAAATGCAAAGTGTAAAGATCTGAGATCAACCAGAATGCCATCAAGCACATCACATCCTATCGAATTTTATTTTAGCTTAGGCAAAAATAATAAAATGAGCCAAAAAACTGGATGGAAAATGAATTCTGAACTCTGGATCATAATGGTGATCAAATTTATTGCAGCACATCTGAGAAATACATAAACATGAGAGTTCAAATAAATTCGGAAACTAATTGGAAATTTCTATTCTCTGAAGAAATAGTAAGAACCAGAATCAATATAATTCTGCAATTTAAACAATGAAACAAATAATATAAGAGCACAAAGGTTAAATCCTTTCCCTAACTATACAAATTAGCCTTTGCGGTGGAGTGTCTCTTTGACTTGACCAAATTTTTCTTGTTATTGGTCGTCCTCACCCTAATTCATTCATTACTGGAAGTAGGAAAAAACTTTTCACTACTTGTTGTACAGCAGTAAATCATGAGATTCGGTAAGTTATTTGAGTCATCAAACGATAGATGATTTTACCAACAAGTTACCCTGAGGTTCGCCAAGAATAATTGATAGTATTAACTTAAACCATATCATCAACCATCAATCGTATCATCAAATCCATCACATCAGCTTATTTTCACCCTTTATTTTTCTGTGTTAACATTATCCCGGAAAATTTTTCAAGAATTTAGCACACAAAACTTGTTTTCGAAATTTATGGCCAATCTCCGAAAACAGTTATATTCCTGTTAAACATAAATAGCCATTAAACAGAAAAATCCTACTGATCTTATTAAACAAGATGATATTTTCTACGCTATTTGTAACCATTAGGTAAAACTTCATGTATTAAACTTTCCAGTTGCACAACGAAATTATCCATCGCAAAGACAGACTCAACTCTTTTACGACCAGCATTACCCATAGCCTCAGCTCTACCTTGATCTCTTACAAGTTCCGCCATCTTTTCTGCAAATGAATTCGGATTTTCCTCTACCAAAAATCCTGTTTCTCCATCAATAATAGTTTCGCGTGGTCCACCACTATTTGGTGCAATCACACAACATTTCATATACATCGCTTCCACAGGTACAATGCCAAAATGTTCATTGCTTGGCGTATATAGTACTGCTGTCGCACGCCTCAATAATTCAAGCTTCTCTTCGTCGGCTATAAAATTTTAAATAACTGTGATTAAAATACCGAGTAGTCAAATTTCCAGTATAAGGATCAATAGAAAACTGAATTTCGTATTCGTTTCCCAAGAAAACTAACTGCTAACATACTTGGTGACTTCAGAAATACATATTGCTCTCTGGGCAGGCCCAATGCAATTGCATTTTCCCGTAATTCGACAAAATGTGCAATGTTCTCGTCATTTATGATATCATAGCCACCAGCAATAATAAGAAAACAGCACCGATAATCGTCTCGCGGAATCTTTCCCTGAAGTAAACCTAAAAAGGACCGGAGAGTTACAATTTTCAAATTCACTGAGCTGAATGAATTTCGAATGTAAAACATTCAGCTCTTTTGCAGCACGAAAGTCATCTTTCTAAATACAAGTAAAGCAAAAAAAAAGTAAATTTGAAAAACAAACTAAAAGCTTCTAATGCAAGGCCAATATTCTTTTTCCTTTCATATCGATTGATTGATACGAAAATATGTCGCGCTTTCTTTGGAATTTCATTCAATTCAGCTCCTCTACCACTATCAAAAAATTTGGTATTCAGTGTAGGATAAAGGACATGAATACGTCGAGCACGAATGCATGGGAATGTTTCACTCACAGTTTTACTCGTGAATTCACTATTCACACAAATTAAATCGGCCATTGCTGTTGTCCACGTCTAGAAGCCATACGAAAATGTGAGTGGTTGAAAAAGAAAAATTCCAGTTTCCTCAATTACTCAAGTGAAGATAAAAAGGCTTTTTACTGTCATATCTAAGACACGCAAAATATAAAATTCTCATATTTTACATAGTCTAGTAAATATTTCAAACAAAAAGTTTTTCTCACCGCTCGCTACTATCATAAAACCTTTGGAATCAAGAAGCATGGATGATAACAAATGTCAAATATATGTACTTCTGCATCTGAAGTTAAACTGAAACTTAGAAGTCAGCAAATAAACTCTGCCAACAGAGACATTTATCAAAATTTTATTGTTCTGAAATATAATGCCAATGAGGCTTACTTCAAACCAGTCAATGAAAACACGGTAGAATTTCTTTATCATCCTCTTTCTCGTTGTTAGCAGTTGATCCGGAAAATGACAATAGAAAATGGTTGGTGCATTGAATAAACCAAGTAATCGAAATATCCGAAAAATCAATAAACATGAAGAAATCTGGAAAATATTGCAAGTTTTCCATATTTTACAGAATTTATAAATTTCAATCACACATTAGCAAATATAAAACATTCGAGATAAAATACCAAAATCTTTGTCAAAAATTGTTACAGGAAAATAAAATTTCCCTATTTATTCCAAATAAAAGAACTCTTACAGAATCAGAAAATATGAGTTCTGATTTTTTCAGAAATATGCAAATATATAAAGCCGCGATACACATCCTGACATAAGCACACAAAGCATGCCCAAATCCGAAAAATGACCGTGGAAAAATATCAATAACTTTGATATCTGAAATGAATCTGAGTGAAAACTGGTGATTTTTTGGATGTGAATAGAAACTGATTAACATTTTCAACACTAACAATTTATTTTTCGTCTCCTTGTTTCAAACAATTTTTTGTCAACTATAAAAGGGCATTTCTCATTTTTCTCACAAACAAAAAAAGAATCTCCGTAACAGTAATAAAACGTAACGGATCAAAAAAAACCTTACCACTTATTAGATTATATCAGATCAATATAATTTCATCATTTAAGCTTATGATTTTGCTAAAAAAAGATAATTAGAAATGTTCTAGGAGTGAAAGCGGACGAGTTTAAGGTGTCACATTCATACTACTTCATCTTCCTACGAATATTATCCTAATAGCAATAGTCTCCTATTAGTAATAATAGTTTCATGACAGGTACTGGGTTATTCTTACAGCAGCTATACCTCAGAAGAAAAAAAAAATTTTTTTTCGAGTAAAAATTTTACTACCAAAAAGTTGTCATAAGAGACCTGATAGTTAATATTATTAATAATTTCTCTACAAGTTACAAGCACGTCATACTCACCAATAACTGTACTATGTAGTATAAATTCGAAATTGAAAAATGCTAGTGAAAATTTAACCAAATTCTGTAGTTTCCATAAATGCATGCTTGGGATCGAAATAATTTGTAACGAATTGTACTCTATGACCATTTCGTTTCATCGCAACCGCTACATCCACAACCAATCTTTCCGCTCCTCCAATACCCAAATTCGGATGAATTATCGTCACAAGCATCCTGAATTGCAATAATGCTAGTAATATTAATAATAAAAGCAATAATAATAGTAATAATAACAATAACAGCAATAATAACAATAATAACAATAATAATAAAATAATAATAATAATAATATATATGTATACATGAAAAGTTGCATAATCTTATCATCTCCTTATTTTGCTTTGAGAAGTCAAAATAATATGACAATGTGACATGAAAATCTCACTTCTTAAACATCTTCTGATTCACAATGAAATGTGACACATTTAACAAAGTACCAAATGTATAAGTATGGTCATTTAACAAAATCACCTCGAAATTCGATATTTTTAGAAATGATGAAAACTTCTGGAAAATTCCTGATATGGAAAACAGATAACGAATATCTTTTATCTCGGAATGCAATTAAAAAGCGGAAAATTTCGTCAACAACTGCCCACATTTGATTTAACAGAGAAAATTAGGGCGGAACAAAGTATTATTAATATTGAAATATTGGGAATTAAAACAAAAATAACGTAAAAGCGAAGTAATAGTGTGACATTTACACTGTACTGAAAATGAAACTGATGATATGAGCAGTTTATGATAAAAAATGATAACCAGATTGATGTGATGAGCAGTTTGTGAAAGAAAATAGTAACCGGATTTATATAATAGAATGATAAGAAGTCAAGTAAGAATGAAGGAATGGAAATTACCAGTTAAGTGATTAAGTTTGATAAACGTGATGTTTGCGCTAGGCGTATATTTGCGTTTTACGATGAAGACATCATCGATAACGGGGATATCATCCGAAACGGAGTACTTAGGTTAAAAATCAAAATTCATACACGTGTAACTTTTCATGGATAACGGAAATTAGTGATATTATTTGACATTCCATTAAGAATGTGTCATATATACTTGCCAGAAAACCATTTAGAAAATTAGATGACGTAAGGAACATGAAGCGTAAAACACGTAAAATGCACGAAAACATAAGGACAACCCACTTTGATGCGAAATGTTACGAATACTTTAGCAAATTGTACCTTGCGGCTTGCGACTTGCGTCGTAAAGTAATTGACACGTCATGGGTCGAAGTATTGGCGGACAAAGTATTGGCATGTAGGGGAGAGATTTGGAAAGACATCTGGGTAGCGGTGTCATTTTGGGCGGGCAAAACTAGTCCTTATTCATTATGGGCAAAATTCGTCCTAATTTGTTTTGGACGGGTGAAGTTTATCGTAAATCGTTTTGGACGAGCAAAATTTGTCCCTTTTGGCAAGCAAAATTAGCCCTAGTTCATTTTGGGAGAGGCTAAATTTGTTTTAAACACGACAATTCAGGGTAAATTTCGTTATTTCAGGAAGTCCTTAATGAACTTGAAGTTAACTTTTTTTTTTAAACAATTCTTAGTGAATTTAAAGTTTAATAAAAAAAAATTGAATTCGAAATCTTTGATTAGCGAAAACGTGCATTTGATCATATTAGATCAGTATAACACTGCTAATTGAAATATGCATATTTGACTGTAGCGGTTATGCTCTTTAAATTTTTATTATTTAAAAACAATAAACATTTAAAGATGCAAATATACCTCATATTATCAGCGAGAGTCGTGTGATGTACACGTGACACCATAATGATAGAGATTTACGTAATTAATTGTCAATTAATGTATACGTGGTACCATAATGAAGAAGATTTACGTAGTCAGCTATTAATTAATGCATACGTGATACCATAATGATAGAGATTTGCGTAATTAGCTGTTAATTGATGTATACGTGATACCATAATAAAGAAGAATTACGTAGTTGTTAATATGTGAATATCATTTTTACGCACTGATTGGGTTCCAAGAGAGAGAGAGAAAAGGAGAAAAGAGTCACATGACATGTCACATGATCACATGGTCATGTGATTTTTTTTTAAATGTAATGTTTATTTGTTCTCGGTAACGGTATCCAAGTCATTTAGCATTTGTATTTTCAGGTGTGAAATAATGCCAAAAAAGAGTCGTGGTCGAAGACATCGCTTAAATGAGCACAGTATGGATGTTACACATAATATCGGTAGAAATCGTTTATATCTACTTTGATATCTTTTATTTGTTCCGATTGTGAGTTCTGGAATTGAACAATTGGGTTCAAGAAGCATTCTGTCTTCCATCCTGAAAATTTCGCATTTTTTGTCATTGGGAGCCATGGAATCATGCGGTTCTGAATAGAATATTATCGGATTAGTTTTTAACGCATGTCCTATTTTATTTATAACTGTCAGGTTAAGGATTAGTTGATTCTTCCTTTTTTTTTCTTCAGGAAGAAATTCCGATATATGTAATTCATCGATTCAGTCAGAGAATTTGGGGTCGGAAGTAGGTTATGTTTGTGTTATTGTTACTGATTTCTTAAGCATGTCTTTAGTGAAGCTTTAATGTCACAGTACTTTTTATTGAAGAAGAAAGTATAAAGAAAAGTTTAAAGCATTCATGGCTTAGTGGAAACCGATAATTCATTAATGATGCATTAGCGGTTGAATTTTTGAAGCTAGCTTTCGGCTCCGACCTGTTTAATCAGGAAGGATTACTAAATTATTTCGTGCGTTATTTTTTTGTCATGAGTGTTCATTTATATATGATTGTAAAGTTTTCCTCAAAATTGTTAAAATTAGAATCAAACAAGTTGCTATTATTCTGGCTCACATAATAGCTATATATTCTTGTCATTAGCTATAAACACATCATGACTAAAGTATGAATCGAAGAACGTTTATTTCATTTATTGGAAAATTCCAAAAGTTTGCATCCTGTGATATGCAGGTACTAGATGAACAGAAAGCTTTAGTTCTGCTTACCAGCGGAACTGTCGCCGTCTAATGTTGTGCATAAAATTTTTCTTTGCATTTCAGAATAGCTCCAGTCATAATTCATATTCTGTGCCCGGAAATATTTCATCACAGTCTTACGTCCAAAGTACGCAACAAAACGCAAGGTCCCGTAATTTTTGGTTTGTTTGAATGGCGTTACCGTAATTTATGACTGTAATATGTTATTGTTATCGTTTTCTTTTATGGAATGAAAAAAAGAGGAACTGTTGTTGATAAAAATGGTCACTTTCAGAATTCCATCCAATGGTTGTCTATGCACCATACTTCCACGGTTACCACCAGCCAAAGTACACGAGAAAGTTATTGTAAAAACGAACGTTTATGCGTTTGAAATAACAGATCGCATCGTTTATCGTTACGATGTGCGCATCGAAGCATGTTGCGGAAGACCACATACGGCAAATGCTGTAAAAATAGATTTATGTCGTGGGAAACAGGAGTAAATATTTTATTACTGACGTTGTCGGTTATATTTAAATTCCCAGGAAATAAAAGATGACTTTTCTATGTATATGTTTTTTTAGCCCATATCGAGCTAAGAAATGTATAATTTTAATCGATATGGCATTACGAAGATATCGACAATTTAAAGAATTTGCATATGCATATGATTTGTCAAGCACGTTATTCACCAATCAACCGTTGGATTTAAAAGAGGTATGATGAAATGAAAGAGATAAGTAGTTTGTGCAAGTGACATATATTATATTGGAAAACTGTTGTTAACTTCTTAAATCGGAGCGAAATTAAGCGAAAGTTTTGAGTAAGGTGGCCTCTAATTTTGAATTAATGGGTTTTGCAAACTTTATCCACTTTCCAACGCCTAAGATTCTGCGTTCTTTACGGTAAGTCAAGGATTCAATCCATTCTAGTTTCTGAATTCTGCTTTCTCAAAAACAGAAAAGTCCTCGAGTACCCTTTGGCCATGTAATGATTTTACCTCTAGATGTGTGGGTTTTACACGAAACTTTTTAAAAGATGCATAAATTTTACCTAGATAAGGATGTCAAGAAATCCAGATGTTCTTGGATAACTAATAGACATTATTTTCAGGTGTCTGAAATCACCGTATCGTCCAATAATTCGCAAGAATTACAAAAAATGTTTGGTAGTAACGTGAACATAACTATAAACATTAGCGAGTGCCGAGAATTTGCTCGCTCATTTCATACTACAGATTTTAATTCATCCATTACTCCCAATTTGCTGGCTCAGGATCACTCTTTGCGTCAGTTTTATGAAATATTAACAAATCAACATGGTTTACGAAGGTTAGATTTTAGAGATTTTTGTAAACTGCATGTGAACTTTTGTTATCTTTTCATAATGAAATTGATCTCCAGTATTTTTATCTCCAGTTGTGGTTTTTACAAGACGGTATTATAATCCGGTCGCATTAACTTCCAGTAATATAGTGACTTAAAACACATCATGTTTTTAAAATTTGTTACTTTTTAATATATTTCAAATTGATCAACGTATGGCTTGCTTATTTCATCTTGTTTGTGCACAGTTATCAGGTTAATCTTAGATTAATTAAGTAAAGGGATGTTCAGTTTTCTTATTTTAGTGGATTGTATTTCTCATTCGGTTTTGGTCGGTTGTATCAAGAAAAAGAAAACATTAAATTGAAAGATGGAGTTAAACTGTTAACGGGTGCCGACAAAAGTGTCCGTTTTGTCCAGGGCAGCCAATCAACTGGTTTAGTTCCAGCACTGGTACTTGATGGTATGCATGTCATTAACTTACTTATGACTACCTTGACTTTTAAATATAATTCTTTTTCTCTTCAAGAGAAACAATTTATCCTTTTTAGAAAAAAAACACCATTCTTCAATGAAGAAACATTGATGAATTTTGCCGCTGAAATATATAAGCCAGAAGCTCCAAATACATCCATCCCTTATTTGAGTGGAAGAAAATTTCAAGATTTTATACGCTGCGTTGAACCGACGATAAAAGGTAAGGTTTTCGGTTTTAACGGGAAAAAGATTTAATGTTTTTGGGACTTTCAAATTCCAAAAACTATAGAAACTAATGAGAAATTAGTTTCAGTAATTAGTTGTTATGGAAGGAAGCAGGCACCTCCACTTTACAGCATACATCTCCACTATGCTCAATTCAAAAATTTCAGCCTCTTTATCAGCCCAAATTATTTATTTGTGATTTACTCTTGAATTTTCGCCAAAGAATTACACGGTTTGAAATATGCTTTTCATCTTTTAGGCCTTCGTTTACTTCGCTTAAATAATACTAAAACATTCATCGCAAATGGCTTGTCGACGAAACCAGTCAAGAATCTTAGGTGCTTAAGTTTAATCAGTTTATTTATCGTTTCATAATTGATGCTGGCTTCCAAAATAAATAATGATTTGGTATCAAACTTCCTCTAAATCTTAAATTTTAGCAGTAAATCAAGACATAAGATGCATAAGGTAATTATATAAATGAGAAGATTGATATTAATAATTGTCGGTAAAAATGACGGATATAAATGAGAGAAGAGGAGATGAAAACAAAATACGGATAAGAAGACAGAGAAATGAAAAAAAAAATGACTAATTTACTACTTGCTATAACTCATATTACGGAGAAGGAGCTGAAATCATATTGAATAAAATAAAAAGCCTATTATAGTATCATTAATAAATATCTTTTGTTGAGTAATTTTTGCTTACAGAAATGAACGAATGCCGCTAATGGAAGCGTATAAAAGGCTGGGAATTGATATCAGGTTAATTTTCATTCCCTCTTGAAAAACTATCGTTGCTAAATGATTGCAATATTTTTGCTGATACTTCCATGAGTTTTGTACATTTTTAGAACTGAATTTCATTGATTTTAAATACACTTGCAGACCTGATTTGCCAGCTATTGTTTTGAAATCACGCTCCAGTCAAGCCTTTTTCCCCTTTGAAATTTTGTACGTTACCCCAAATCAGAAGGTCCCAGATGCAAAACTCCGACCGAATCAGAAACAAGCTGTAATAAAGGTAAGAGTTCGACAGTTTTTGTTATGTTCAATTTATTTTTATTTCTATTTGTGAAATTGTATATCTTTTCCATTTCCACTAAAAATACAAATTCACTTTCCTTTATGCTGTCCAGTGATCACTCAGCATATCGTTTTTCTGAATAAATTTATCAAACAGAACATTTGCAAAACCAGCCCTTCTTTTGTCCACGACGCTTTGCTGATTTTTTACATCCCGTGATTATTTAAATTTGCAATTTGCAGAATGTTTTCGTCAGCTATGTTGTGCAAGAATGAAAACAGTTAAAAATAGCAGCTAGTAGCCAAAAAAAAATTTCCTTCAGTACTAAACTCATACGTCAATGCGTTATTTACCCTAACACTTTTTGTAGAATTCAGTCGTAACTCCGGATGTACGACATAAAGAAATAGAACGACATATGGAAGCGTTAAATTTGAGCGGAAGCAAATTCAATCCCATTTTGGCAGCATTCGGTGTTCGAATTAGTAAGAACCCATTGGTGGTAGGTTTATTGAATTGGTATTTCTCTTTCTTGGTTTAGATTTTCATAATTTACCCAAAAGTAAATTTTTACATAAACTCAATAAAAATTGTAAGCAAGATGCAAGTTGTATGGGAGAAGGAGATCATGTTATATTCGACCTTAAACCAACTTCATTTTAGGTTGAAGCTAATCGCCGTATACCGCCAAAGATTTCTTATAATCCGAAGTGCATCATGAATGTTGCACCAAATAAGGTAATGATTTTAATGTACAGTGAAAAAAGTCATTTTTTATAGTTCATTATTTCCAATTGCTTTAATGACTTGTTTTTCAATTAAAGTTAATTCTTTTGCCCTTCCGAAAAGTCGCAAGGAAAACCTATAGAAAGGAAGACCACATTAAAATTTTTTAATTTAAAAACTGTTATGCTGCTGGTGGTATAACTTTATATTTTTAATTTAGGCTAGCTGGAACCCTGGAAATAATCAGTTTGCAATTCCAGCAAGAATTGACAATTTTTATTTGTTTTATGACAAGGACTGCAATGTAAATGTCATGACGTAAGTATCATGTTTAGACATTTAGGAACCGTGAGTTGTATAAATGGATGGGGAAATGCCTAATAACTTAGTTCGAAATATTCTTTAGTTGTTGTTGTGGAAAATTCGGCTCAAAATACCATAAAAACTTTGATTTAAACGTAGAATTGGCCATGATAAGGGAGATTGGTTTTTATATTAAGCAGTAGCAATCTTGATAGACGATAAAAAGAATCCTGATTTTCATCTCTTCCACTGAATTCATAAAGTTGTGAATAAAGACTTCTCTAGTTCCAACTTATGTCCCTTCGAAAGATTTGAGATCACAAAGTTATTCTGATCTGGCTTAAATTATTCTTGAGTTTCATTGGCTTAATGCTCTGTTCTCATTCAATTTGAATATGTATTTTCAGGAATTTCTTCCATTCACTTTGCAGTGCTGCGATAAAAAAGGTATGAATTTCAATAAAAAATTTAAGAAGGAAATTTGCTCAAATGAATTGGAAGCAAGTATAAAGAAAGTGGTAATGGAATCTTCTGCAGCAACAAATTTCTTCATGTATGTTGACAACCGAGAACATACTCATGGTTAGTGTTATAGCTTATTGATTCACTACATCTCATTCGGTTGGTAATAACAGTAATCAGTAATTGAAATCGTAATGTCTAGTTTTATGTTCACCTATTTTCGGAAGCTTAAGGCAAACGGAGGAGTTGACCTACAATATCGTTGACTTAGCTGATCAAACAGAAATAACCTGATGACTGATATTATAAACTTCTTTTCAAAAGCCAATGTCAAGCTTGTTTTGTTTAAGAATATCAAATAGAGTTATGCTTGCAGCCATGTTAGATATCATGAGGCATAACGTTCCGTTAAATAATTGGGCTAGCTTGATAATTTGTAATATTACTGTACTGCCTGTAATTCATGAACTTTTTCTCGAAATTTTGAAAGCTCTGTGAAGCAAACAGTACAATTATAATCATATTTGAGACCAGCTTAAACTGTATGAAGCACTTTATCAAGTGGTCACGCAGCATGTACGATATTCCACTATAACAGATAAGGCACATTCAATTGAAAATATCATCAACAAAATGAATGTTAAAAATTTTGGTCACAATTATCGTACACTGCCGGAAAACTATGCGTTAGTTTTCTATTGTCTTTCAATTTTTTTATTTGCACTTCTCTTTCCAATTGAAATTGAATGATTTTTGTGAAATTTCCTAAAACTTCGCCAGAAATTTGATACTATGGAAATACTTACATCAGGATTAAAAGATGGTTATCAAGTGGTAATACGCTAGTTATTGGATATGATGTTTGTCATCCGGAACCGCAATCTGCGGTTGAGCGTCGTTTAAATTTAATATCTACCCAACCAAGTGTTATTGGAGTAAGTCTCTTTACAGTTAATTTTCGCAAATCCGTTGATTGAGGATGCTGCTTCAGATAAACTGTGAAAAAGCAGGGAGAGTTACTTATCTGCTACATATTTATTTTTGTACTTTGATGTAAAATCACTTCCTTTCTGATTAACTTTAAATACAGTTTTCATTCAATGCTGCGAAGGAGCCAGAAACTTTCATAGGAGATTACGCATTTCACGAACCTAGGCAGGAGCAAGTTACTGGTTCCATCCTCGAAGAACGGATGTTTCATATTTTGAAATTATTCCGTGAAATGCGTGACAAGTTGCCAACATTAATTGTTATCACACGTGATGGTGTTTCAGAAGGACAGCATAAAATGGTAAATTTTATAATCTTTTGTGGTATTTGTAGAAGCGAGAAAGTGTGAGGAAGAATGTGAGGCGAGAAATGGGAAGAGAAGTTTGTGAGCTGGAGCAAATTTCATGACTAAGAGAAGATAAATTCTGAATTTTCTAATTTCTGATAAATTCTTAGTAATGTGATTAAGGATCAACACAAAGTCGCTAATTTGGATAAGGATATTACATTTGTATTTACTTCAGTGGTGAATGTTTCAGGTGATGATAGACGAACTGGAAGCTATACGCACTGGAATACAAAACTATGCTGATTTTTATATGAAAACAGAATATAAACCAAAAATAGTACTTCTTATTGCTGTGAAACGTCACAACAAACGTTTCTTTATCGAGACAGAAAAGGGTTAGAATAAGTTTCGGTCATTTCCGCATATTTTATTGTTTGAAAAAGTCAGGAAGAATAAGACGATATGTAAAAGGATCACTTCATGTGTAATGAGATAAAAAGCCTTCCTAATATCTGAAACTCTTTCCTTCTGTATGCCTAACTTATGTTTGTTAAAAATTTATTACAGTTGGAGTAACTTCTGTTTGCAAGCTTTTCAAACTTAGATTCAAGTCCGGTGTTTATTTTGGGAATGGTACTTTTTATTCAGATCGTATTCATTTGGAATTTGGTTTATTTTTTTCCCCCTCCAGGAGTAATTCAAAATTGTTTGCCCGGAACCGTTATTGATCATACAGTGACACGTGTCGATGCAACAGAAATTTTCATGCAGTCACACAAAGTAATAAAAGTAAGTATAAGCCTTCTTTCCGATGTTTATGCGGAAACTTTCATTGTTTCCTGTTATTCGGTAATCGCATTTGTACATTAGCAAAAATTTCTTTGATAGGTTATATATGGAATAAGTATTCTTAATAAAGATAGGGTTGAAACGAGCAGTGGAGAGGTCAAATTTAATACTTTTGTTTTGTTTTGTTTTTTTTCTCTTTTTTGTTTCAGGGAACCGGCAAAATTCCAGCCTACACTTTGTTAGTGAATGAGGCTGGTATGGGAATGGATGAGTTACAAGCGTTTATCAATGCTCTTTGCTATGGTCACCAAATTGTCACATCTGCAGTTTCATTACCAGAGCCAATTTACCAAGCAGACGAATGGGCAAAAAGAGGACGCAATAATTTTCGGACTATGTAGTAAGTTTATTCGAAATGCATAATTATTCCACGAATTTAAATAATATAGTTCATAAATTTCATGTGGGAAATTTAACAAAAAAATTTACTTGCACCCGTCATATTCATTGTAAATTGATAGCTGTAAGTTGGCTTCAAGTGCGCTATGCCGATAGTCTACCACAAAAAATTGATCATTACAGTGACTCGTGTCGATGCACCTGTCATATTGAAAAGGCTCATTGTCATTGTTTAATATAATGTGATAACTTGATGTTACATTAACATCTGATGCCATTTTCGATTTTGCATTTGTGGTTGGTCTCTGTCATCTTGTATGTATATTTCTTTTTTGCAGCAAGCAAAGACCTGACCAATTACCTCGTAAGCGAGATGGGAAAGTAGATTGGAACGAAGTAACAAATAAACTTTGTTATATGAATCGCGGACTCGAATTAACAAGATCGAACGCCTGAATTTTCCAGAGTTTGATTTTTTTTTCTCATTAACTTCAGGAAAGTGCAAGAAAAAACTTCAGTATTGAACAGAAACTTCTTGTACATATTTCTACACCTCTAAATTTGAAAACAGTAGGGGTAGTCAGTTTCGGTATCTTTTGTGCTTTCAAGATTTTTCAGGAAATGCCAAGATTTTTACCTTAAAAGATTAGTGGTCTTGGGGGGCTTAAAAGAGTAAAACATCTGTAATGCATTGAACATTCATATGTTCGCCACATTTAGTGCTGTATTTTTTAAAGTCGAAGGTATAAAATTTAATCTAAAGAAATTAAACAATAACACCAATTCTATTTTGAATAACAAATTGATACTTCTTATTATTCTTCTCCACTTTTATGGCTTGATTGTTCAGTGCACACTACAAGTTGCTTCAATGAATTACTGCTTACCATGCTTAGTTATGCGCTTATTTTCTGTTACTTTTAAATTTTATATTGCAAAAGGTTTTGTTATTCTGGTACTTAACAATTTCGAATATGCTTTGACTTTTGTTATGAACATCGTCACTTATAACGGGGGCAAATTATTCCAAATGTAGTGCTGGTTATTAATAGTGGTAATGATAATAAAAAGCCGGTTGAGTGAATATCAGCTTTTTAGTTTTCGAATATATTCGTTTTTATCGAGATTCGAAAAACTTATCGATTCATTTACCACTATTTATCACACGTTTATAAAAGGTTAAACTGTATAAAGCTGCGTGCTAAGCTACTTGTCAAATCATTTTTGCATACATCATTCGAATTTTAAATTTGAATTTTCTAAACAGGGAAAAAGAAAGGCAACAGCAAGCGAATAATCACCAGTAATAGAATAATTATGATTAATTATTTGTTTTTTTACCTCCATGTGTAGGAAATTTAGATTTGAATTTGATTTTAAAAAGATTTCATTTTGATTTGAAATATTAGAGGAATTAAAATTTCTCACAAAAGTCTTCGAAATTTTGAAAAAAATTAGTTTTTGATTTCGGAAATTGTAATTAAAATGACTCGTTGTGTTTAATTGCTATTGTATTTCCTTCCTTTTAGTTTCTTCACTAATATGATAATTGTTTGTAAAGTTCACTGCAGAAATTATTGATGTGACTGTATTGTAGTCGCGTTTGTGATACGATTGTAATATAAATAATGATGCTAATTTTTTACTGAACAATTCATGATTAATTACTAAGATTCGACAATGCTGATATGTTGTTTGTGTAAAAATAGCTCGATTACAATGGCTTGACTATTTGCTGAAGTTAGCTTTCTGACAGAAGTATACAATGATCATAATCTGTCTGTTAGCGAAGCGTTTAACAATTTGAACTGAACTTGGCTTACCACATTCTTCCAAAAATGCTTCTTACTAGAGTAAGAACTTATGCTAACTAATAATCTAGTCAGCATAAGCGTAACCTGTTATCAGTATTCATTGAAACGTTGCATTCATTGTATAACATTCTAAGACTAGGAAGTAAGATTGTACTGTTTTACTACTGTCTCATATATTTATTCTCGCCTACTGCATATGTAGATATTATTCATTTAATATTTTTTATTTATGTGAGGGTATAAAGAGGTTTTATTTATTCGCATTTTTTACAATTACAGTTCTGTTTACTGATTTTTCCTTTTTTTTTGTTCGATCACTTACAGTTCAAAAAAAAAGTTCCTTTGTTGCTTACATAATATCCGAATGCGATGATTTTCTTCAAAATATACTCGTTTGGCGAAAGTTCTGGAGGGATAAGATGAGTAATATGTTCAAGTTAATCGGTAATGTCTAATATATCCAAGCTAATCGATCGTTCTGATATATTCAAGCTGACCAGTCATGTTTGATACGACCAGGTTATCCAATTATGTATATCTCTGCATACCACTGCAGTGTTTTGGAATCGTTAGAGTATCGATTTTAGCTGCTGTAGAAGTAGATCTTTGTTTTATGAGGAAGTGGAAGGAAAAGTTTGTTTACCACATAAGAATTTGAGATTTTCTTTGAAATATTAAGTTCTATCAAGAATAATATAACATGATACATCGGATTCTGTTTGATGGCACGATGCAAGTAATTGAACTTAACGAATGTAATTTTGTTGTTGGAATTTTGAATAAGTCATGAAGGTTTTTTCTTTATGGAATGGAAAAAGAGGAAGTGGCTGAGAAATCTTTTTGCGCTGATTTTGATGATGAGGAAGAGTCGGAAGAACTGGAAATTAATCTCGCCTCATCATCGTTAGCAAAGGTTTGTCTTTTTTGCTACATTTGATGGGAAAGATGAAATTGCTGGATTTTTTTTTCGTGTTTTATAGAAAGGCAATATTTCGAAAGAAACAACTTTTTCTGAACTTGGTCTAAGCAAATGGCTTTGTAATCAGGTACGACATCTTGCCATGAATACTCCGACACCAGTACAAGTGAGGTTTAACTTGTTGCAAGCAGTTTCTCTTTCACAGTATCATCGTGTTTATTGGAATCCTTAATTGCTATAGAATCAGGAAGTATACCTTTAAGAAAGTCACTAAATTCCTATGTGTTTTTTGTTTCAGGTAAATTGTATACCTCATATTCTTGCTGGTAGTGATGTGTTGGGTTGTGCCAAGACTGGTACGGGCAAAACGCTAGCATTTGGTCTTCCGATCTTACACGAGGTAACTCTTTTTTACCGATACAGATAACCTAACCAGTAAATGTCTCGGGTGACTTCCCTGAAGCTGGTGTAACGTCTTTCTGATCTTTCTTTGCTTCGTATGTAATTGCTTCATATTATGGATAACATGTTTATTTCATTACGTCGATTAAATTTTCCAAATCTGTATAATGTTCGCATTACAGTTAGCAATTGATCCCTACGGTATCTGTGCATTGGTATTAACTCCAACTCGAGAACTTGCAATACAAATTGGTGATCAGTTTGCGGCACTTGGTACGCCAATTGGCCTTAAAATCGGTATCGTAGTAGGTGGAAAAGATCGTGTTGCCCAAGGCAATGATTTAGCTAGGTATGTGCTAAGAAATTTGATCATTTCATTAATTGTTAAATTTAAAAGAAGAAAAATGTTATTTCTAGACGGCCTCATATTGTTGTCGCAACACCTGGACGGTTAGCTGATCATCTGGAAAGTGACTCTGAAAATACTGGCAAGCTTTTCAAAAAACTACGATTTCTAGTGCTTGATGAAGCCGATCGTCTTCTAGATGGACAGTATTCTATAGAAGTAAGTGATATTTTGTAAATGCGAAAGAAAAATGGATTTTTGGTGACAGTTATTTTTGTTTCTATAGCGAAAATACTAAGTAATCGATATTCTATAGGCTACGATATAACATTGGCTTGAGTATTTTTTCACTTGAATGCTACGATGAGCGTAATCGATAGAAGAGAAAGAGGAATGTGAAGAAGTTTTCACGCGGTTAAGTTAATATATTTTGCAGCTAAAAACTATCTTGAATTTTCTACCAAAACAGCGACAAACGTTGTTATTTAGTGCTACAATTACATCGGCACTAAGTCAACTACACCAGGTGATTTTTTCAAAACTTTTTTCTTCATAGAAAAAAGTGAGCAATTAAATGAATGTTGAGCGGTACCACTTGCATTATTTTACTCTTATATTTCAGGTATCCGTCAAAAAACCATACTTTTTCGAAGATAAAAGCGAAATTGCTACGGTTGATAAACTGGAGCAAAAATACGTGCTTTGTCCATGTGCTGTAAAAGATGCTTATTTAGTATACGTTGTAAAGAATTTTCATGAGAAACATCCGGATAGCTTAATTCTGATATTTTCACATACATGCCGAGAATGTCAAGCGTTGGCAATTATGTTCCATGGACTGGGTTTCCAGGTTTCTTCGTCTTTGCATAATAAATTTATGAGCGAAAGGAAGAGAAGTGATATATTTTTTTAGAGTAAATAGTGTTCTCATCTATTAAAAGATTTTTCCAATGATAACCATTCGGACATGTCATTTCATAAGAATCTTTTAATGTTCGGTCTGGAATTTTGAAATGGCACTTAAACTCGAAATATTCAAAGTACCTAAAATAGATTGGGTGATTATTAACTGGGTAGAGAAAAATTGCAGGTCGGATCATTGCATTCTCAAATAAGCCAACAGGAAAGAACATCCTCTTTAACCAAATTCCGATCTGGTCGTATAAAAATTCTGATATGCACAGATGTTGCGTCACGTGGACTTGACATACCTCACGTAAGTTTTTTTACCGTTGATCGTAAAGGTACGTTGGATCATGAGGTTTTCAAAAATCTCGGTATTGCAAGCCTTTATTTCCCTAGGTTTATGGAAGTTGTGTCCAAACAGCCCTACATTAATGAAGCATAAAGCCTTCGTAATTTCTTATTCCATAAGATACGCTTTGTAAAACATTAGTTGTAACTATATAATTCAGGTCGATTTAGTTATCAATCACAACGTGCCACAAAATCCCAAAACTTATATACATCGAGTTGGTCGTTCAGCTCGAGCCGGAAGATTTGGTTGTGCACTTCTGTTTGTCACTCAATATGATATATTTTTGGTTCAGGAAATTGAAAAAGTAATTGGGAAAAAATTGGATAAACTCATTGTCAATGACAAAAAGGTTACTGTTATTACATTCTTGATCATAGTTTCAAAATTATCCGAGGGTTTCGGATGAATTAAAGGATTACTAGTTCTTCATTTAGGTAACGCAGTACGTAACACAAGTGCTAGTAACGAAACGCGAAGCGGAAATTAAATTGGATCAACAAAATTTTGGTGAAAGAAAAATAATAAATAAGCGAAAAGAAATGCTAATCGCTGGATTGGATCCTGATGAGGTTGAAAAAACCCTGAAAATGCAGCGTGAACAAAGGTAAATGTTGAGGGCACAATGTTTTGGTAATAAAAGATAGAATGGAATATATTTGTCGGTGTTACTTATCATTGATGCTATCATCTAAAGGATTTTCTATAATATAGAAAGATGTCAAAGGAATTTTTTGATATATAGATATACAGGTAACATACAAAGATGTGAATTTATTGTCACAACTGGAAACATTTTCTTCTTGCGAAAATGATTTATTACACAAGAAGTTTGTCTCAGTGAGCTATTGCATAAATACAGTAAAGAATATAATATAGTACAGTAAAGAACAGTAAAGAATATAATATAGTAAATTTCATGATATCAGTATATCATATTTTAAACGGCTAACTTTTTTCTTCACGCTCTAGTGTTATATTTTTAGTTTGATATATTTTCCAGGAAACAGACAGGGAAAAAGAGACGCAAACAATTGAAGAAAATAATCGATAAAGAAAAATTGAAAAAAGAGAGAAAAAAAATCAAATCCACAAGATAACTATTCGGGTGTTATTGTCAAAATAAACTTTGATTTAACTTTTCTCCTGACATCAAATTCATGTTACTAATAAAAATGCAGGCGAGAGGAGGGAGAGAACTTCAATTCCTCTTGTGAGGATAAGAGAGAAATAATTTCAAAAAGTTAGATTTCTTCTCATACTAATCAAAAATTTCAAACTAGTCAATTACAGTCCCAATTTTGTTGTATATATCGTCCTCTTTTCGCATTTTAAAATGTTTCAGTTAGTTTGGCCTGTAGAGTGACATTAAGCGGCGACAGTACTGTTAATTTTAATTCGTTATTCTGCTAAATTTATGATCAGATTTATTGAACAGTTTTATAAAAATTCACAAAATTATTTATGAAGGATGAAGGTAAAAGATATGAAGGTGGTTTTTGGAACAAAGGGAAAATTCCTGGGTATCATCAAAATTATCAAGTTTCGAATTTCTCAAATTTAAACGACGAATTCTGCAATAACAGCGGTCAAAATTATCCAAAAGAATGCGACGATATTAGGGGATGTTGGGTTGCTTGTTTGCAAAGTTCGTTGCGTTCTCGATTATTCGACGTTGCAAATTTTGCATTTCAAATTAAGGACTTCGAAATGGTTGCTGATGTAGTGTGTTTATCCGCCGTACCTGTAATTATGCAGATGTCCAGTTTTATTCTGAGTGATTTGAAATTTGAAATGATATTAAAGCACCTGTCATTTGTGTCTTTTTGAAATAAAACTTATAATGTTTTATTATCGTAGTATATGTACACCATTGAATTTCGCAATTTAATTTTGACATCATCTTTTCCATTACAATTTAAATGTTGAATTGAAATTCTGCAAAATTGAATTTTATAGAAAATAAGGCGATTCCTTCCCTCCAAACAAATATTGACATCATTTTCAAAATGTTTACTTGTGTTTTTTTTTTCCTCTCCTCTTCTTGCAGTCGCATTTGATAATCATTTTTTATTCCTACACGAAAGAAACATAGTTGTTCATTGTTAATGCTTATAAGAAAGAAAAGAAAGTGTAAAAGGATGAGAAATACATAGTAAATAATAGAATTCCATCTCTGTCTTTTTTTTTTCTCTTTTAATAATTACAAAATGAACGATAAAAATGGTTGGTGTTGTTTGATGATTGTTGATAAAATGAAATGCGTGAAGGATGGGAAAAAGATGCTAGAATAGTCGTCCATTTACATCATTGGTCGTTGAATTATTACGGGACAATGTCTGGTTTGATTTAATCATCTTTTTTTCCTCTTTTTTACGATAAATTTTGTATTAATTTCTCAGTTTTAAATTAGGCAAAAGATTTTAATCAGAAAAAAAAGGCGTAATTAAGCAGCATTTATTAATAAAATTTCAAGAAAAAATACTCTAATTTAACGTATAAAATGCTAGGAAACGCATTCATTGTTTTAATATAAGCGCAATCATTCGTAAATGATATATGTGACGTTGATATGATTGGATCATTTGAGTATGTACGCTTCGAATGTCTGGAAATTAGCACATATATTATTTCTGGCGTATCATTTTTTATAATGTTATTTTGGTTATGTTACGTTGATAATGTTACATACTCAACTTATGGCCACACATACACACATAGACACATATACATACAAACGCACATACATACATACATATACATAAGCTGATAAACATGTGTCTCAATCATCCAAGTCGAAAGCCGGAATCACATTCATCCAGTCATAGGACGATATAAGGAGGAGTGCAAAAATTCTTGGATCGGATAAACTTCCGCTATCTTCATTTCATCACTTTCCTTTTAATTTACACTTCTATGTTCTTTCAATTTATGATATTTTTAACAGATTCATTTATGTTGTTTTCACCCTTTGACCCTTTGTTTTTTATTTTCACCCATTGTTTTTTGTTTTTTTATTTTCACCCTTTGTTTTTTTTTTTGCTGGCAGATTTTAAACATTTAAAGTAGTTTCGATGAAATTAAAATTTGCATTTTTTATTAATATTTTAGAATTATGAAAGGAAAAAAATATATATATATAAAGGTTATTTAAGATAAAATTACAATTACTTCTATTTATTGCAGTTGTGCGGAAGAGGTCAGGTGAGATTACCTGCATGTCAATGTTTTGTTTTTGCGTTGTATAATTGAATGTTACTTACATTCTGTTACTAAACAGATGATTCCATCTGCTTATTTAATTAGAGATATTATGAATATATATATCATGTTCATGTCATATTTGTGTAGAATATTTGTTAATTGCTGTTTGCTGGGTAATTCTTTGGTTTGTAATAATTAATCGGAATTATTTAATATTTTTATATTAATTATGTTTTATAAACTTTGCGCATCCATTTCATGTTTTTAACAGTTATTTTCAGGCTTTTTATCAGAGTATCAAAACACCCTAAACTGGTGATTCGGTGTGATAACTATAAAATGGCATTAAATAAATTAATTGGGACATTTGGTCGTCTATCTATAAAGAATGTCTTCCAATATGGACAGAAACGTGCTGCATCAACAATGAGCGTTCGTGATGCACTCTCAATGGCGTTAGACGAAGAATTATCACACGATGATCGTGTTTTTTTATTGGGTGAAGAAGTTGGACATTACGATGGTGCTTATAAGGTATTCATGTAATATTATTTTGCCATTTGAGTTGTAGTAATACTATATCATTTGTCAAAATAAGCACTTCGAAATCGAAAAGAAAGTGAAAGAAGAAAATTATATTTTCAAAAGTTCACTTACATTTTGTACTTTCTTCACATAGCAGCTTGATTGATATGAACCAAAATAAAGGGCATACATTTAGGAAATTTTTTTCCTTCTTAATGATATACATCAAAAAACAAAAATGCGCAACCATCTGTCGGTTCGTCGTTATTTTTGATTGATATGTGTTTGTAGGAGAAGAGCATACTCAACAATAATATTTGTTGCCACTTTTTCCTTTTTTTGCCAATATTTCCACAAACCAAAAATCAAGCGATTCTTTTTCAAGGTATCAAGAGGATTGATGCGTAAATTCGGTGAGTCTCGCGTCATAGATACTCCAATTTCGGAAGCAGGCTTTTGTGGTTTGGCTGTTGGTGCAGCATTTAGTGGTCTTCGTCCGATTTGCGAATTTATGACTTTCAATTTTTCTATGCAGTGTATGGATCAGATTATAAATAGTGCAGCCAAAACACATTATATGTCAGCGGGCCAAGTGAGCGTTTTTGTTAATGTTAACACATTTTTCTCCAATTTTCCAATTAGTACTTTTTAAATACTTGAAATCAGAACCTTCAGTATCAAATTGATATCAATTAATTATATCTTCTGATTTTCCTAAGGAGGACAAAGTTCACTTTTGGCATCTGTATTAGTCAGTTATAGTATGATAGCAGCATAAAAAATTCTAGCTGCATTGTCCCATTGTTTTTCGTGGACCAAATGGAGCAGCTGCCGGTGTTGCTGCACAACACAGTCAGGATTTCACTGTATGGTTTTCCCATTGTCCCGGATTAAAGGTATTCTTTTTTAACTTTTTTTCAACTTTTTGCTTCCATATTCTATTCTTTTTGTTTAGTTTGAAGCAGACCTTCGTAAATCAAAATTGTTTGAATTGAAAATTTTTCTTTTTTTGAAATGTTTGATACTTCTGTTATTTGATCTTTAATCAGTTCATCAGATTTTCTAGGCTTTACAATCGGACAGCTGTATTCATCAGCAGTATGGAACAGTGTTTGTTGCAAAATATTGCTTAACTTAAAATCTTTTGATGTTGAATGAACTACTGAAATAGAACTTTGCTGAGTCATAGTACATCAAGTTTTTGATCTTTCACCTTGCAGGTTGTAACACCGTATTCTGCTGAAGATGCGAAAGGTTTGCTGAAGTCAGCTGTTCGTGATGATAACCCTGGTAGGTAATTATATCTATGAGAATGTTTGTATGCTAGAGATTACCTTTCCATTTCAAAATATGTTAGTACTTTAATAGGAACTACTACACATTTGATTTTTCCTTTTGTATTTGCTAAGATAAGAATTAAAAAAACGTCCTTTAACCGAAAACTGAATCAACAAATCAGTGAAGTGATTCATGTCTCAACTGTTTTTCAAAAAACCAATGTCCTCTCATATCATTTATGTAACAGTAACCTACCTGAATAACTAGTTTTTCAATATTATTAGTAATACTAATGTTTATCAGTTGTTAAAATGCCACGATAATATGGTATAATATTAACGAGAAGACAATGCAGAATGAGGGAAACTTCTCCATATAGGCTACTGCTTGTTATTCTGATAATTTAATAATAACTTTAAAACAATTTTTTCAATAGAAAACTTCATATACATATCTAATGCATTATCAATTCCATATTTTGTCATTAAATTTTCGTGATCAATAAGTGCTATTTTTACAAATATCTCATCAAAATATTCCCTTCCTTTAAAAGAACATTTACCAAATTCTTAATATAGTATCATTTCTAGCAATGAAATGTTCATATTGCGATCCTGAAATAAAGACAGCTTAACGATATTACTAAACTATTATTATTCACTTTTTTTTCCAAACAAAACGTGAAAAACTGCTAACGCTAATCCAATAAATAAGACAGATAAAAAGAAATATGTTGTCAAATTTCCGTTTCACATTTGCATAATGGAAACTTTTTTCTATTACTGGTAACTTTGTATTATCTTAAGTTGCAATTGGTCATTACTTAAACGTTTGTGCTATTTCGGATTATCCCATCCTAGGCATAGGTGAATATTGACCTTTGCAAAAATTTGTTCATTTACATCCTTCCATACCTACTATCTCTTTTTCATTCGTAAAGTCTTCCAATCGGAGGATTTCCGTATCTCTGAACAGGTTTGCAAGCAACTAGTGTCATTTGATCTAAGCGTTTAACGGATATATCACAGTCTGGTACGATACGCCGGAAACTGCAACAATTAGTCTTTTTTTTTTTAAAAAAAAATCCTTCTTGGAATATTTGGATGGGAGTACTGATTTACTGCAGAGCACTGATTCGCTGAAGGATTTTAGGTAATGCTGAGAAAATTAAAAAGTGGTAAATATAAATAATTGGGAAGTAAAGTAGTTGTGCCATTTATAATTTGGACAAAACATTGAAACAAAATTTGGAAATGGAATCAAAATTGAAGATTATAGTTTAGCAAGGTCCAAAATTTAGCTTTATTAATTTTTTTTAGTGGTTATGTTAGAGAATGAATTGTTGTACAGCGAAATGTTCCCAATGTCGGATGAAGCACTGAAGGACGATTTTATGGTACCTCTTGGCAAAGCTAAAATTGAGCAAGAAGGTACAGATATAACACTTATCTCATATTCAATTGGTTTGGTACCAACAATGAAAGCGGCCGAACAACTAGCCAAGGAAGGTATTAGTGCTGAAGTAAGTTCATATGTCATCTTTTAAAATTTTCTTGAATTGAATTTGGTAGTTTCAATTCTTTTTATTTAAATCGTGTCAAAATTGTATTTCTTGAAAAAGGAAGATTGATGTAGGAAAGGAAATCGGATAAAATTTGGTTAAAAGATAAAGTCGAATTAATAATTAATTTTTGGTTTCTTTTCTATATCGCATTTTTCAGGTGATTAATCTCCGATCCATTCGCCCGTTTGATTTTGAAACGGTCAAAAAATCAGCCATGAAGACTCGCCATGTAGTAACTATTGACAATGGATGGCCATTTTGCTGCGTAGGATCGGAAATCTGCATGCAGGTTTGCACTTTACATTGTACTCTGCATTGCAGAAAATTTTTTTCCATCTTGGAAATTTAACTATTGTTCTTTGCCTACTAATTATTTCGGTTTAGTTAAACGAATCAGAAGCATATGACGCTCTGAATGGTCCCATATATCGAGTAACTGCTACCGATGTCCCATTGCCATTTAGCGAAACTCTCGAAAGGGCAGCACAGCCACAACCGGAAGATGTAGTAAAAATGGCGAAAAGATCATTGAAAAAATAAGGCTATAGGAAAATTAATCTTTATTTGTCACAGTGGAATTTCTGATAATGTAAAATTTCTGATAGGTGGTTTTATGGTGATGAAATTTGGTAAAATTTCTGGTATCTGATAGGTATGGTGGCAAGTCATCTATTTGTTAAATTGCCGCAAATGTTGTAAAAGTCTGCGAAGTTTCTGTTGACTATAATTGTTAAGGTTCAGTTTCTCCTAAAACATTTCGATTTTTGCAATAATTAATTTTATTGTACATTATTACGATAGAATCGTATTCATTTCTTAAGCAATGATCTTTTGAGCCATCCAGAAGAAGAAATTATCCATCTTAAAATTTATTCAGGAAATATAAGGGAAATATAATAAAAGGAAATATAATAAAAGCTTTAAATTAAAATACAAAGCTAGCACATACAATTTGTTGACAACTTGAATAACTTTTGGCAATCCGCTCTGGTTCACAACATACTTGCTTGAATTGCTCAAATTGTTACAGTACAAGTGAAGGTGCATAAGTAGATGTAGATAAGTGTAGATAAGTAGGACCGGAAGACAGTTTTCTAGACTACTCCGGTATAACTGTGGGCTGGCGTCCAATAACTATTATCTTGCTTAACTATCACCTGTTACCATGCTTTATTACCTTGCTTAACGCGGCTCATGATTTCATTACTTTTGCGCAATTAATAACTCCAAGATGAAGGAATCATCCATGATATGCGTGATCAAGATAGTTGTTAATGATGTAGTAAGTACGTTTGCATAGTATCATTAATATTTACATGTAAGAATCGGTATAGAAAAGATAATCTGGTTTCCGATTAGGATACAAATTACTGGAAAACAATTAAAAAAATAAAAAGCGAAATTTGAAAAAGTATTTTTTTTATTTCTTTCCATTCCTCAGATAACTTTTTTAATTATTAAATACATTGATTTACATCTATTAATTATTGATTAGCAATGGACACTTTGACCCGCCGTCGTATTCTTGGTACAACATCTTTGATCACTTGGGACGTTTTTCGTTCACCTTTTGCCATTTGAAACAATTGTGTCAATGCCGGATCGCTTTCTTTCTTGCCAATCATCTTCATACAATCTTCCATCAATGCTCTAAACCAATATTCGGTAACATTGATCATTGATCATTATTTGATATTGACCTTCATTTTTAAATTAATTGTAGGGAAGTGATTGCAAGAATATGATAGTGTATTTATGTGAATTGGAAGGGAAGTTGTATAGATTTCATCATAAAATGGTCGAAAATTTGTCATTTCTTTGGAGAGTTCGTCACGAATTCTCGGGATGTTCGGGAAATCTGTGAAGTTCCGAACTTATCATAGGCATATACGTATGCATCATTTCATAGAGATCACTGCATAACAAATCATAACAAATAAATGCATAACAAATGCATAGCAAATCGAATACTATTGTTGAATCATATTTTGGAATCATAATAAGTGAACGATTATCTAATCAGTTAATTACTTGTCACATACTTCTAGTAAAAGGGTTCAAAAAAAAAAATAAGTTTATTTTGCAAAAATCACTCGCCGAATATTTCGAATCATATCAGAAATGATGATGATCAACTATAATAAGGAAATGTTATCTGTAACATAAAAAATAACCGTGATTCGTTGCTTGTTACATCATCACGAATGTCAATAAGAGTGAAAAGGAATTCTTGAGTCATTTCCGGATATTTACGAAGTAACGATGCTATTTCCAGCAAAAGCATATCCTTATCACGAAGTTTGATAAATTCAGCAATTGAATGTAACACATTTGTTAAATTTTTCCCCTATAACATCGAGAATTTTGTTTTAAATAACTATTCCTTACAATAATAAATAATGAATTAATTAGTAGTAGTAGCAATAATGGTAATAATTTGAAACAAGTAAGTAATAGTTTTTTTTTCTTTTCAAATAATATTTGAAACAAATTTGACATTTGTTTGATATTTCTTCTTTTTTTCCAAATAATATTTGAAAAGAAGATGAAATTAAATCAATTTTAAAGGAAAAAAATTCTCATTCTCTTACTCGACGTTTACCAAATATTAAATTAAATTCACTGGTACTAAATTTGATGTGGTGTAGTGGCATGATGGTTTGTAAATAGATTATAGCAAATTATTGAATGATACATTAATACTTTCCAGAAGTTTCAAGCAATAAATATATCAAGATGATACAATAATCATTGCTTTCCAACAAGAATTGATAAATGATGGCAGTATGCATTCAATACAGTATGTCAGTTTCAATATCTAGTAAGTTACGATATGAACTGCACTAAACAGTTCAATAGTATTGATAATAAGTTTGATGAAATAGTATCTTATATCGATACAGTATACCAGTTATTATCTTGTAAGAGGTACGATATGAGTTATCACTGAGCAATCCAATATAGCATTGGTAGTTTTGATGAAAAGAAAATCTGTTAAAAATCTACCTTATTAATATAATTAAGTTGTGCATATAATGGATTAAATGTTACACTTATTGTTTCAATATCATTTTGAAGGCATTTTGCAATAATACAACGTTTCCGATATTCGGTACAAGTTAATTTTCTAAAATTAATTAACAATTATAAAAAAAAAATCATTTCCTTGGAAATTTATAACAAATTCAATGTGTAAATTTTGGAAATATATAACTCGTATATATATATGAGAGAGAATTAATTTTACCTGCTTGCAATAGCATTTAAATATTCAGCCACAATTTTGAATTCAATAAAACGAAGTATTTCAATATGAATATCACATCGAAGATGTTTATAATCATTCTCATAATCTCTTATTGTTTCACAAATTGTTCCAATAATATTTGAATCTTTCATCCTAAAATTTTACAAATTTGAATTTTTTCTTTTCCTTTACTAAATATTACCATTAAATTAAATGTTCTATCGTTATGAATAATTAAATTTCATGAACGAAAAATTATTCATAAAATTAGCATTTGCCACAAGATTAGTTATTAGCTTTAGCTATCAGCAGTCCTGAAAAAAAAGAGGATAATATGAGATAGATAAGTTTGGTTGCAAAAGGTATACCAGCGGAAAGTTTCCTTAGGTGGTATTAACGAGATATTTATTTTTTTGTTTTTTGCATTGTCACATTTCTCCTTGAAGGTGATTTTGCATGTATTTTTATTAAATTTCAATGTAGTTGAAACATTTAAGTAAATGTTATTTTCAAATTAGTTTACCATTGTTTGCTTAACAATTGTTCGAAATAATTATAAAGATCGTTACAAATTTCATCACAAAGCATATTCATCCTGTAAAAACAAGAAAGATGGAATAATATTAAACTTTTATTTCAAATCAAAAAAAAAGACATCATAAATGGAATAAAAATATAAATTTGATAAATTAATAATAATAATAATGATAATAATAATAATAATAATAATAATAATAATAATAATAATAATAATAATAATAATAATAATAATAATAATAATAATAATAATAACTAATAATAATAATAATAATAATAATAATAATAATAATAATAATAATAATAATAATAATAATA
>NW_018108219.1:61643-64615 GCF_000183805.2 Loa loa | reverse complement strand
ATAATAATAATAATAATAATAATAATAATAATAATAATAATAATAATAATAATAATAATAATAATAATAATAATAATAATAATAATAATGATAATAATAATAATAAAGCATGATTTTTAGGTATTATTTGTAAAGTAACAATAAACATTACGCAATTTATATGCATTATTTATGCAAAACTTTTATTTCTTAAGAATAATAGAAATGAAAAAAAGCAAAATGTCTACGTTTTATTTGGTTTTTCCGGTAAAAGCAAAGAAGTATCCTATACCTTATTCCATCTTTCCGATGAAGCAAAATGTCTATATCTTATTCCGTTTTTCCGGTAAAGCAAACTATCTATATTTTATTCCACTTTTTATATGAAATTTTTTTAGAAAGATTTTGAATAAAAAGGAAAAAAAAGAAGATGAAAGACTTGCACCGTCCGAAGCATATCGTTGAAACGTCTTTTCAAAATTTCAATACGCTCCCAAGCGGCTTCCAATGGTTCCTCATCTTCCAATTCAATTTCAACATCACTTTCATCTTTTCCGGAATTATCATTAAGTTCATCCAAAACATATTCTGATGATGATGGTGTAATACTGGCTAATGTTGCTGGTATATCACGAAGAGCATTTACTGCATCATGAATTGCACCTAAAAATGGAAATGGTACCGTATATTCAATGGAAAATGGTACATTTAAAAAAAAAAAATTGTCATATATTCGAGAGGACAGACAGATAAATACCAAAAAGTACTACACATTCAAGCTCAATTTTATAATATTATCTTACAATTAAACAAATTGTTTTTATTTTTCCATCGAAAAAATGTAATAAAATGAAAGAGTAATTTGAACAGTTAAAATATCAATCGTTTTCTTCACTATGATTCATTCATTTATTTTATGATAGTAATTACATTACAGTAGCAGTTTGAACGCGATTAACAGAAATAAATTTTTATTAAAAGATTAAAATTATAAAGCAAAAGTTAAAGCATATATTTGAACAGTAAAGAATAAATAAGTGGTTAATGACTGAAGAATATTAACTAAGTAGTAAATGGGTAAAGGATATTAACTAATTACTAAATGAATAAAGAATATTAGCCAAGTAGGAAATGATTTCCCCTTTTCATTTTTTATGATTTCTAGTTCCACTCTTCAAATAATAATACCTTGCATTTTATGATTGAAACGCTTTTGTTTTCGTTTGCCAATGGAATTATCTGTTGATGATTGTGAAATAATTGAAATTCGTTTGTGATTTCGAATTCCATTCCAATTCGATGATTCATTCCCAATTCCTTCGATATATTTTTCTAGTTTACTCGTTGAATCAGCAAACATATCCAAATTGTTCGCAATTGCTATCTATTATACATGTTGACAATGAATAATTTGTTTAAATAATTTAAATCCTAAAAACAATTCAAATCTTGAAATAATTTAAATTTTAAAATATAACTTCAGTTTTGAAAATAATTAAAATGTTTAAAAATTATATTTAATGAAAACAAATCTAATTTGACAGAAAGAAAACTATATTTAGTAATAAAGTTTTACTTGATTTAAAAAAAGTCACATCTAATTTTTTAAAAAAAATTGACAAAAAGTAAATTATAATAACCATAATTTTGATACATTCCTCATTTTGTTCCTTCCCATACATTCGTTTATTTTTCAGCTCGACGATAGAATCTGAAAAATGAGAAATTTATTTCTAAAAAATACTGAAAAGAAAAGGAAAGGAAAAAAGATTTTATATTATTTTATTATAATATTTCTAAATGCATGATGAAGTATTCATAAATATATTCAATTTAACTGCTAATATATAACTGAAATTAATATTCAATCAAATTTAATTTTAAATAATTCTAATTTAATCAAAAAATAAATTTCCCTTGCTTTTTTTTTCCTTTCTCCAACATAACAATTTATATCTGTACCGGAATTCAATTTGACACGTCACGATATAATTTAATACAAGATGTGTCCTATTGTTTACTTAACATATAACCTGTCCCGCTAGTTCACTTAATATAAAACATGTTCCGTTGTAATACATGACGTGTTCAGCTGTTTATTTATTATATAATATGTCCTACTGTTTAATTAATATAAAATATGTTAATTTAATATATAACGTATTTCTGCTATTTACTTAACACATTCCGTCGTTTATTCATACATAATACGTTCCGCTCCGCAATCAGTCAATAATTCTTTGCCATTTTTGATATTTATATATATATTTCTTAGCAAAAAATTAGGTATGATATAGTTAATATATGATACATTCTATTAACCAATCAATAATTAATCCTTTCTCACTCCTAATATATTCTTTATATTTGATTTTTAAAAGTAAGAGAAAAAAAAAAGCTTACTTTCTAAATGAGGACAAATGAGCCAAATATATTCATGGAGACATTCATTCAAAATACGTGGTACAATTTCATTTGAAATTTCACAAGCCAATATCATCTAAATGATATAATTATAAAATATAATAGTAAATGTAATAATTCTCTTTATAATTTCTACATTCCATTACAAATTACAATATTTTAATCAAATAATTTTATTATACTTTTTTCAATCATTCGATATTTTCAAATACCTGATCATTGATAATTGAATAAAGTATATGAGGTAAATGAGTATAATAATATCCCAATTCATCTTCCATTATACTCTTTTCCAGTTCTTCAATATTAGCAAAACTAAAAAAAAAAATAAATCAATAATGGCAGAAATTTTAACAGTTTGCTAATTTATTTCTTTGTTTCCTTTTTAGTAATCTTATTCTTTTTAAGCATTGATTTCCTTTTATATATTATAATGATAAGATTATCAGGAGAAGTATAATTATTAGAATCATTGATTTTCTTTTACATATTATAGTGATAAGATTATCAGGAGAAGTATAATTATTAGAATCACTGATTTCTTTCACATATTATAGTGATAAGATTAT
>NW_018108219.1:53302-61164 GCF_000183805.2 Loa loa | reverse complement strand
AATCATTGATTTCTTTTACATATTATAGTGATAAGATTATCAGGAGAAGTATAATTATTAGAATCACTGATTTTCTTTCACATATTATAATGATAAGATTATCAGGAGAAGTATAATTATTAGAATCATTGATTTTCTTTACATATTATAGTGATAAGATTATCAGGAGAAGTATAATTATTAGAATCATTGATTTTCTTTTACATATTATAATCATTAATAGTTGATTTTTCGGTTATTAAACAAATATTATCAATAATTTTCAATTATTTGTAACAAAAATAAAGACATTACAAACTTTAGATATAAACTATCATTTGAAAAAATTAATATCTCGTGAAATGATTCCCACTAATGACTGCTGAATATAATACATTTATTGATAATGAAAATTAGAATAATCATCTATCAGATACGTCTGTGCATTGGTTTTACGTAAAAAAAAGAAGCTTGATGATTCCAAGCGTTTAAGACTATTTGATTTGATCCATGATATGATAATTCAATATTGGTGATTAATTTATCATTAAGAACTTATGATTAGAATTTTATCCTATCCATTCTTTAATCATTTTATAATTCTCCAATGATCAATGAAATTAATGGATCACAATTTATACACATGTCGATATTCTACTAATCATTTAAAAGAGTTCTAAAAAAAAAAACGAAAATTCACAATCATTTGATAATACCTCTTGTTTAACAGTTTTCAGTGCCCATTTTGCTGTTTCTGATTTTATTATTTCAACAAATCTAAAAATGAAATAAAACTTGAATATAGTTTTGCATATATGTATTTTAAATATAATTACAATTTCTTCTAATATTAAAAGCTAAAGAAGAAAAAAATCTTATCAAAAAAATTCCAAAGGAAAAAAATAATAAAAATAAAATTTGAAAATGATAAAATAAATTAATTTCTTATCAAAAATTTGAAAAGAAGAGAAAAATTTTTTATAAAAATTTTATAAAGAAATGTACATTTCAAAAAGGTGCATTAATTCATTGTGTTCTATCAGTGGCTTATCATTGATCAGTGATATTGCATCAATTTCTAGAAATGCCATACCAAGCATATGTTCACCGCTGCAACAATTTCCTATAATTTTATCGCAACTATTAACTAAAATTGTATAATCATTCTTAATTTCGAATTCTTCATTTAAAATATTAAAATTTCTAATTATCTTCACTTCATTAATTCCTAAACGATTACTTTAGGTTATTAAACATAAAAAAGTTAGTAATGAATCATTCATACTATTAGTAAAAAATAAAAATAAAATATTACAACATAAAACAAAAAAAAATATTACAACAAAAGTATTACAAATTTCTTCCTCCAAATTTCAAATAGAACAAAAAATTATGATAAGCATTGAATTAAAGAAAGTAATAATAATATGTAAAAGTAATGATAAAGTATTATCAGTACTATGTAACGAATAATTTTAACATGGAAAACTTACGGATATTGTCTAATCCAACTTAAAAGTTGTATCAGTTCACGTTTGTTTAATTCACCCTTTGCTAATTCGGAAATCTATAAATTGATCAATTAATTGTTAATTAAAAAATAGATTAAAATAAACATTAAAAATTAAAGATCAATGAAGACTAAAAGTTTTCTCAAATAATTATCATTTGGTTGTAGAAATTGGTTAAAATATATGTCAAATATTCAATTCATACGAATTTAATAAAAGAAATGATCATTTGTGGTTGTGGTTAAAAGCTGTATCAGTTCACGTTTGTTTAATTCACCCTTTGCTAATTCGGAAATCTATAAATTGATCAATTAATTGTTAATTAAAAAATAGATTAAAATAAAATTAAACGTGAACTGATACAACTTTTAACCACAACATCATTGCACTGTAATCGTTATCGTTATCAAAAGGTTTCCGTGATAAGAATTATTTTCCTTCAAGGAGAAAATCCTACTTAAGTGTAAGTTATCAGCTTACATTGATTATATCCTCTTTTTTCTTCCAAGGTAAACTTGCTAATTTCCATACGCAATCGATCAAAGTAACGTAGGGGAAAATTGGTAATATTAGCCTAGAAGCCCAGTTGGCATCTAATGGATGGATTAGATCTTCAGATGCAGATGCAACAATAAGTTATTTAATCGCAACGATGACGATATATACTTTGAGAGTTGGATAATAGCAGCTCTCAGAATTGCTGGCATCAAATTCCGCGGACTTGCTGATACTAGATTGCCCTCTCATAGATAATCCGTGAACGGATTTAAATTGTACCCATTCCGATAATCGGCTTTGTTATTTCTCATCACTATCGCCTCATTTTAAGAATGGGTAATTTAAGTGATAGTCGTTTCTGAAGGCTACCTCTCCGGTACCAAGCCTTTATTCTCCGTTATCCTGATTACAACTACGGTAGGCACATAAATTACCAATTAAAAATTGATAAATTTAGACACTTGAAGCATACACGTGTAAAATAACACGAACGTAATGTTAGATAACAAAAAAAGAAAATTCAAAATAATTAGAATCAATGAAAGTAGCACAAATTTAAGTAAAATTTCAATAAAAAATTAAAAATAAAAATAATTAAAAGGAAATTTTTGAATCGAAAAATACCTTATCAGCAATTCCATTATGATAAAATAAAATAAAATTATTGTAAAGTTGATGTTCTTTCGGGAAAATACGCAAGAAATGCTTTGCTGCATATAAATCTTCCACTATATATAAACGACATATTTCCAAATTTCTGCAAATTTTTTTTTTCTCGAAAGAAAATTTGAACCGATCGATGAATCATTTCAAGTTATTTATTTAATTTTTGGTCCTGGATATTTATGGCACATAAATCCTATTACAACCATTTTTAGCAATAATTTAGCGGAATGTAAGAAATGAAATTATTAATTGTTGCTATTAGAAAATAAATTCATTGAAGGATTAATGCCTTAATCGAATTTAATTTTTAAATTTTTAATTTTTCTCTTACACTTATTTATTCCAATTTTCGAGAAGTGTTTTTTTTTTTTTTGTAGTTTTAATTTTAGTAAGATTGCAGTTGAATATATGGGATATCATGAGGAAATGATAGTAGAACAAAGGACAGTTGTAAAGATATTAACAAAAAGATAATTATAAATTCGAAAAAAAATAATCTAGAAATTTCGAGCAAAAGATTTGCCGAAATTAAATCATCGATATTACACTAAAAATGATTCATTCATACCTTGTTACCCAATTTTGATTTAATTTTCGATCTTCAATTTGAAATGCTTCCACACGTTGTTGCACACGTTCTTCAATTATTTTAAAAAGCATTTCACGCCAGCAATGTGGACGATTTGTAATTTTGAATTGATTATTCTCGTATAATTTATCAATTCTATAAAGATCATCTATGAAAATGTGAAAAAAAAGTGACAAGAAAACTTTTAAATTTTAATTTAAATTGGAAGGTAAAAAAGGAATTCGAATAAAAACTAATTAAATTTGAATGTTTACTTTTCATCAATTTCAATCGCTCGAAGAATCACTTCAAGTTGCTTTTTCGGTTCTGGATTTTGACCCCGCATAATATCAATACCTCGAATACAGTAATACTTTGCTTCATTAATAAATTTGGCATAAATTTGTTCAATTGGTTCATAATACGGTATGAGTAACTGTAGAAATACAAATTTCATATTATTTACTTTAACTTTGTATATAAAACAATTAAATATAAGCAAATACAGAAAAGGAACAAAAAAAGAAAAAACAGGAAAAAATGCGAGGGAGAGGAGAAAGGAGGGAGAGAGGGAGAGGGGAGAGAGAGAGGGACAGAAGGAGAGAGAGAGAGAAAGTGCGTAATAAAATACTTCATATTGGTTATAAAGAGAGAAATTTCAAATCATTTTACCTAATATTTTTGATCATTTTTAAGTAATCCTTAAAAGTATATGGAATACTTTAAAAGTAAATATAAATTCTACTTTTTCAATAGCTAGTATTAATAAAAATACGAGGATATGAGAGAATTTGATAGGTTATTTAATGAATTATCTTAAATTCAATTCATTTAAATGATCCAGTTGACCTTATTGATTGTATTAAATTCGTTGTGAGATTCAGCAAATGCAAGCAAATGATATCGTATACTTTCTGCTTTCACTAAACTGAAATATGATTATAATTAATTGATTAATTTTATTTTAGACGAAGTCTTAGAAACTAACCTAAAACTTATCGAACTTTGAAATTTATCAATTGAGCACATTTATTGTGCATACAAATGAGATTAATCTAATTGTTAGAAATGAAATTACGTGAATATTACGTGTTATTATATTAACAAAGTTAAATTATTAGACAAAAATATTTGTCAACGTATATTTTTTGACTTTTTTTTGATCATTAATTTAATCTTATTCACACAACACTTTTTATCTTTTATGTAATATTAAATATAATACATTTCTAGCCCTTTCAATTATATTCACGTTTACTTACGTCTATTACGTTGATATGGTATGAAATGTAAACGTAAACGTGAATAATGTAAATATTCATCCAAATATTTTTTTCAATTTAATAAACAAACTTTTCAATAGCAGCAAAAAGATTGCTATTGGTAATATAGTCATTGCTTTGTTTGAATATATCTTCAGTCTCCAGAAATTTTTTAAAAATTTTACAAAATTCAACTTCACATAGTAAAGTTTGTTGAAAATATTTTCTCATAGCCAATAATTCCTCATAATAAGCCGTATCATTTTCAATTCTGAAAATGAATTATATGAATTTCATCCAAAAATCTTTTTTTTTGAATCTTTGAAGTTAAACTTTTTTATTTTCAGAATAATTGATGAACTTTTTACTTCTAGCTATTCTTATGTTATCACAACAAAACATTAATTTATGCGAATGAAAAAATTCCATTTAAAAAAAGTTTAAAGTTTTCAAGAAGATAAAAATAAAAACCTGAAGAAGTCATTTGATGTTTAGTTAATTTTTAACTTAATTATAATAAATAGTCACCTTAATTCCTTCATATCATCACCACTATCATTATCACCAGTATTCATTAAACTCGTCAACATTTGTTGGGCAAATGGTTTGTGTGTACCGATCTCCACCTGTAAAATTAGTAGATTGCAATTAAGATCAATTAATAAATAAATTAGGAGTTTTAAAATTTAGAATATGTAATATATGAATAATCAAGGTAGCATATTACCGGATTAGCGAGCATACTTGTACAAAGACTTTTCCAATTTCGTGGACGATTTAAGCAACCTCTTTGATCTTTATCTTTGCGTATTTGGTTATCAGCATCTAATCTGGAAAAATGAATGAAGAAGATATGTATATATGTAGGAAATTTTCATGTTATTTCAAAAAATCAAGGCAAAATTTTCATTGAATTGTAAAAATTTCGCACTTTTTTTCAAAAAAAATCATAAAAATTTATTTTGAAAATTCAGCACTGAAACTCTCGCAAATTTTATTGAAAATTAAAAGTTTTGCTTCGAAAATTTGAATTAATTTCAGATTTAATCATAGTTTTAAATAAGTCATTTGAATGAATGAAAAATGCACCTGTAATTAAAAAGTAAACAATTTTGCTAAAGATTTCAAAAATTATGTCACTTTGGTTTCCTTCAACATTTTAACCGTCCGAACTTAATGTTATCATTATTTTATCTTAAACATTTAATTTTTTATTTATTTACTAAATTTTTGATCAAATCCTTGAAATTATCAAACTCTGTGATTTTTCAAGCAAGCAAAAAAAGTCGCAATTTCATGATTTTCCTAAATTTAAATTTATAAATTATTATTTTTTGATATTTTCAAAACATAAATTTCTTTTTGCTTTATGCTAATGTCAAAATGCAAATTTTAATTCATTCAAAAGAGATTGTTGTACTAAAATTTTCAATTTTTTCCACTTTCCAATCAAATAAAAATTTAAATATTTTCAAATGAACGACAAAAAGTGATCTCAACTCTCGGGAAATAAATGCTTGAACCAATCAATAATGATCAACTTACTGTGTATCATACTCGACAATTTTTACAATTTGTTGTATTATATCATCATTGATATAATCATCATTATCATTATCATTATTATCAGTACCACTGGCGGAATTACTGGTAGCATTGATAAGTGTCAAACGAATTACATCACGAATTTGTTCAGCCATCAATTCAACATCATTAAAATGTTTCCTGATAAACTGCAAAATTTTCTCTTTTTTTTCTAATAAATACATTTTCATTTTGCAAAATATCTCAAAATTTTCGGTGAAATTGATTTTCTAAATGTGAAATTTTTCAATAGCACCTTTTAATTTTGCTGGTTCTATGCAATATGCAAAAATTCGATAATGCATAAAATTATTTTTTACAAAAGAGAATTGAATAATTGAAACATATTAAGTTGTATTCGAAGTTTTCCCACAAATTATTTCAAAATTAAATGTTTCGGGAATTCGGTAAAACATCCAAATTTAACTTGAAGGAAAAAAGATTTCAAAAACTTGGATATTGCTGAAATAAAACTTTCTCAAAATAAAAATAAAACTTACTTCTTGTTCATCATCTTTGTTATCCGTAAGATTCAGCAAATCATTGCGACATTTTTCATATTTGATGAAACTAAAAACAGAATGATAATAATTAGGATATTTTGCAAATAGAAATGATTAATTGAAAATAAACAAAGACGAAGAAATAACTCAAAATGATTGGGAAAATGGTAATTAAGTTATGGATTGAAAAATTAATTTTAATTATGTAAAAAAATAAAGTCACTGATCACTAATCAAATCAGTAATTTCCATGAAATATCAGTAAAATTTTGGAAATAACACAAAATCTAAAACAGGAATATTGTCATTGCATTCTTTAACATGCATAAGAAAATGCTTTTAAAGAACGGAAATTAAAAATATTTTCGTGCGGTATATTTTAGTTAAATATTAAATCGATAAACAAAGGAAAAATAGGAAATGGAGAAATGGAAATTGTAAGGAGGAAAATTAAAATATATTCTTATCGGAATTAAGCATTCAGTAATTTTTACAATTGCATAAAAAATATTTGGATAAAGAAAGAAAAGCAAAAAGAAGAAATGGCAAATACTATTTTTAAAACTTTTTTTTTGTTTCCATAAATTTTTTCAACCGGAACTTACTTCAATGGAATTTGCTTCAATGGAATTCAATTTTTAATTGTTTAATTTTATAAAAAGTTTAAATGTTTCCCATCAAAATTAAGCATTCAATAAATTGAGTAAAAGAAAATTTTCAATTTTTTCAAAAAAATCTTTCAAAAAAAAATTTTTTCAATTGGGTAAAAAATATTTGAGTGAGAAAAAAGTTAAAAAAAGGAATGACAAATGTTAATTAATTTTTTTGTTTGTGTAAACAAAAATTTTGTTTAATTCAATTGGGAACTTACTTTTTATATGCTTTAAATAGTTTCCCATTAAGAATACATGATTTGACATCGGTGACAATATTTGCAGAATCTAAGAGAAGATGTAAACAGAGCCCTAATTTACCCTTCATCCTCATAAATTCATTTAATGATGGTAACAATTCTGCTATCGTTTCCTTATCAATCATCATTTTTCGAATTCTAAAATATCGTATTAAATTCTTTCTTTTGCAAATTTTTCCATTGAAGTTGAAGAAACAAGGAAAATTAATTTCAAGTTTATTATTATTATTATTATTGCTACTATTATTATTATTATTATTATTATTATTATTATTATTATTATTATTATTATTATTATTATTATTATTATTATTATTATTATTATTATTATTATTATTATTATTATTATTATTATTATTATTATTATTATTATTATTA
>NW_018108219.1:50768-53076 GCF_000183805.2 Loa loa | reverse complement strand
TTATTATTATTATTATTATTATTATTATTATTATTATTATTATTATTATTATTATTGTTATTATTATTATTATTATCATCTTGCTTGATCAAATCTGATTATAATTTCTGCAGCAAAGCTTATAAAAGGATGTTATTTTTAAAGCTAATAAGTTTATTGAAAATTGAATTAATTAAAAATCACTTTAACTTTCACAAAATATTTCCCAAATTCCAATCAAAAACTTCATAATTTCTGTTAATTTCATCAAAATGTAACCAAATAAATTTCTTTTGCAATTAAAAAAAATGCATATGTAAACAAATTCTGCAAATTATTTTAATTTAACATAAATATTAAATATCACATGAAATTATTCCTGCACTCACTAAACGTAGGTTTAAAAATATAAACGAATTTTTGAAATTAATTAACTTATATACTAGATTTTACTTACATTCTCGAATTCAATTTGTATGATTTAACTTTCAATTTAGAATTTAACTTAAAATTAAATTTTTTAATTTAATTTATATACTAAATATCATAAAAAATCACTCCTGTTTAAGCCTATTTTTTTTCTCACCTTTTCCTATGATATGTCATCTTTCGCTTTTTCTAAGCTGTTAACATGCGACATAAAATTTTACCTGTCACATGTCCAGTTTAGAAGAAAATTGTTAGTTACACTAAAAAAATAAAGAATCCATAGAAAATCATACAATTAATAAATTAAAAAAAAAACCAAAAATTATCGATGACCTCATTTCCATCGCTTCCATTTCATTCATTTCAAATTGATCATTAAATGATTTATCACAAATCAAAGTTTCTTCCATTGTAATAGTTGGTTTCAATATATCCAACAATTTATATTTTTTCTTTACCTAAAATATTCACTTAATAGGATTTGTCATTTGATACAGTGATATGCTGATAATAAATGATGAATTAAAACGAAATATATCAATGAGTAATATCACGATCATCATAATAGATGAAATTTCGAATAGCTCAGTTCATTTTCACTTTTAATAAATCTGATTAGAGCAGCTGATTTTAATTTATAAAAATTTTAGGATGATATGAAAATAATTAAGTAATAATCAAGATAGATGTGGTATTCAATTAGCCATGATGAACAATTAATTAAGTATTGCTAATCTCTGAACCGTAAAACAAGCTAGAATTTTACAAATATCTTTTAATGATGATAGGATAGAATTGAAAGAATCAATAAAGTACTGTTAATCTTTGAATCATAAAAGTAATTAGAATTTTACACAGTATTTCATTTTAACATATGATTTGTATGTGTGCATGTGTGTGTTTTTTTTTGTTTAATGATAGGATAAAATTGAAGTAATTTAGGAGCAAATGGAATAATTTTTATAATAGTTCAACTTTTCATTTCCTCTCAAACTCAATTTTATAATCTGAATTGCATCATTAAATATAATAATAAATAAATAAAACATAATTAGTTTTTCAAACGATGTCCAATTTCAATCCTAAAATTAGACCAATGATTAGGAAAGAATAATTTCTACTTTCATTATTTTACCAAAAAGTTGAAATGTAAATAAAAAAGTAAATGGTAAATGTAAATTAAGAAAAAAGAGGAAAATAAATGGAAGTGAATAAAATCGGAAAATTTTTTCAAATTGATAATAGAATAAAATGTATGAAGAAAAATGTGTCACGGTCACGAAGTTTACTTGAATAAATAAGAAGTTACATTTTTCAAAAAAAAGAAAGAAAGAAATGTCACCAACAGATGAATGGATAGCAGTTCTTGTCATAGTTGAAGAGTTACAAGAGGTAGTAAAGTACTGCAAGATATATTTGAATAATTGCATGAAAACCAAGATTGCCGCTTGCTTGGATTTACTTCCAGAATATTCAAATTCATGCCATCCTGTCTCTTAGTGCATTTTGAATAGCAGGATGGATATCTATCAATTTTACTTCAGTTCTTCCTATCATTAATTAAAAATTGAGAAAAAGGGAATTTCTTTTTACAATATTCATGAAATTTAAATTAAATTTAAAATTTAGCTTTTAATTTTACAAATATTTCAATTTTTTCCATTTCATTTTTATGCAACTTTTTTTTTATAACATCCGTAAAAACAGTACAAGTTATATTGCAACATTATTTAATTTATGTAAATTTTAAATTTGAAAGAAAAGTATTTTTTCATTCTCAACAACACTTTGAATTTTCATTTGTTCAATGAATATAAATGAAAAATAACTGTCAACCAATGGTGTCACCGACTTGTTTTAAACCAATTAAATCAGCAAATACTACAATACATTTGATAAA
>NW_018108219.1:46629-50559 GCF_000183805.2 Loa loa | reverse complement strand
CCTGTCTCTTAGTGCATTTTGAATAGCAGGATGGATATCTATCAATTTTACTTCAGTTCTTCCTATCATTAATTAAAAAATTTGAGAAAAAGGGAATTTCTTTTTACAATATTCATGAAATTTAAATTAAATTTAAAATTTAGCTTTTAATTTTACAAATATTTCAATTTTTTCCATTTCATTTTTATGCAACTTTTTTTTTTATAACATCCGTAAAAACAGTACAAGTTATATTGCAACATTATTTAATTTATGTAAATTTTAAATTTGAAAGAAAAGTATTTTTTCATTCTCAACAACACTTTGAATTTTCATTTGTTCAATGAATATAAATGAAAAATAACTGTCAACCAATGGTGTCACCGACTTGTTTTAAACCAATTAAATCAGCAAATACTACAATACATTTGATAATTTGCTTAATAATTTGTTGAAAATATTGTTTCAAGAAAAGAACAATTTTAAATTAAATAATTAAATAATGGAAAGGAAAGGGTACCATAGGAAGGTTACGAAATGGAATGTAATTAATTGTTTCCATGGTAACTTAATATAGAAATAACTTTTTTCTTTTTTTTTTAATAGTTTCATTAAAATATTGTAAATGATAGCATCACTAGCATTACTATAATTATCATTAACATTTAATCCATTATCCGTAATAATTATAAAGTAACGTAATAAACATCATATAAAAAAGTTTACAAATTAAAGTGATAGTAAGTTACGTGACTTATTCACGTAACATTTACGTAAAACAATTTACATCCATTTAAGAAAGAAAAATTAACTATCAAAATTGCAAATAATGATAATATTTAATAAGAAAATTGTATTAATGAAATTTTGAAAATCTAAATCTATCAATTGCGTTTTTTTCTTTTTTTTAATTTGAATAAAATGAAATATTAAAAAAAAAGGAAAGAACTTACAATTTTCACAAATCGATTCGCAACTGCATGTCGTAGCATAACGAACGAATTTAATTTTATTTCAATAAGAGAGGGGGAGAGAGAGAGGAAGAGAGAGAGAGAGAGAGAGAGAGAGAGGAGGAATGAGAAAGAGGTATTGTGTATATAATAATTGAAACGTAGTAGAAATGGGTTATAAAGCAAATAATTTTTCGTTTTTACTTTTGATATGGAAAATGACAAAAATATTCCGCAAATTATCAATGAATTGCTCTCTATGATCGTATCATTCAAATTATTAACTCGTTTTTTTGTTTCTTTTTTTTAAAGTTTAAGTTCAAAATATAAAATCAATGCAATTGTATGTCCAAATTTTTTTTGGAAAAAGATACAATGCATTCAGAAGAGGAAAGAGAGAGAAAAGAGGGAAAATTAGAGTGAAAGAGTGAAAGTTTTTAAAATTTCGTCAATTTCGAAAAAAAGAAATATGCAAATTTTAATTTACAAAATATATTTTATAGATAGTAATGGAATAGGGTAGAATTAAATTGTTTAAGTGATTTTTTCGAAAATTTAAAAATTAGTGAAGGAAAGGAGAATATGTGAAATTAAATTAATTTTAAAATTATCATTTCAAATATTTCAATGATATTACTCCTATGGTTTGAAGTGAAAAATGAATGTATATTAAATGAAAAGGTAGATAAATTGATGAATAAAGGAAAGGCAAAGAGCGAGATTATAAGCATAGGTAACTGATAAGGTGATATTGAAATGAAGTATAACAAATAGATGAGATAAGCAATAATAAAATGAAGTATAACAAATAGGTAACTGATAATGTAGTAATGGAATAAAGTATTACAAATAAGTAACTGATAAAATAACAATGAAATATGCAAGATTTATCTAACATGATGCAAAAAAAGGTATAGTAAATAGGAAGAAATTAAATAAGTAAATAAGGAGTTATTATTAAGTAAATAAATACGAAATTACTAGGTAAGTAAATAAGAATTTATCAAGTAATTGGAACAAATAGTAGCTATCTATGTGATGATATGCTTTAGATAAGTGCAAAATTAGATCTTAAAGAAAATAGTAAAGAATTATAGTAATAAAATTTGCAAATTATTAATTGCTAATTAAATTACGAAAGACTTAAATTAATATATAATACAAGATAACATTAATTCAAATACGATCAAAGGATTGCAACATTGCGATATCAACAAATGGTAGTGACGAAATTTCATTACATTTCAACTTTACGCTCTAACATCTAAGTAAATCAATGGAATTTAGTTCTTGATAAGATAAGGTTGCAAAGAATATACGAATAAAGAGGAGGTGAAAAGATAGAAAGGAAGAAGGAAGGAAAGAGGAAAGATAAAATTCATCATTCTGATTTATTATCATTTTAATTTTAGATATTTAATGAAATTTTAGAAATTAAAAGCAGTAAAAAATAATCAAATAGTCATTAAAGTCAAAGAATGATTTAATTCTTTGTTAAACATTTCTTTAATTAAACATATGCTAAATTACAAAACAGAAGAAATTCCAATTAACATACTCGAAGTTGATGATATCCAATTATAGTTTTATCTAATATGTGATAAGATGTGATCAATATTATATGTATGTACATTTGATCTCTGATATATGTCCGATATTAGTAATTTGAGAAAATAACTGAACGATTTGAAATGAATTTTAATTTAACAAAAATATACACAAAGGTAAAATATTTCTCAAAAAAAAAAGTAAAACGAAGGAAAGGGAAAAAAGAAAAAGAATTAGACAGATTAAATAAGTTTAGCAAACAAAAACATCAAAGATAGTTTGGAAATTCCTATTTAATTTCAATATAGGAATAAATCTTTTGATTAAACAGATTTTTGCTATTTTTATAAATGTTTGTAACATTTAGGAAAAAGAAATTTGAAAAAATGTATGGATATTTTAGAAATAATAATAACAAATGCTATTTGTTAAATAAATAAATGTAATAAAATCTGTTAAATATGAAAAGTAAAATAACATTTCCTCATCAAAGAAAATTTTAATTTTATAAGAAGAAAGAAAAAATGAAAGTTTTTTTTCTTTTTTTTGCGACTCCAAAGTTTCTCAACTTTTTTTCTTTTTACACTTTAGAGAGAACTTTTATTTTTATACAAATATTTACTTAACAAGACATGAGCATAAATTCGTATTATTAATATTGCATTTATTATTTATTCGTTATTTTTTTCGTTGCAAAATTTTTTTTACCATTTTAAAAGCAAAAGCTATTATAGTACATTCGGCTTGTCATTTGTCATTTATCCTCAACATTCCCAGCCCTTCTTAACTGTTTTTTCTTCCTTGCAATCAAGCATATTTTCATTAATTTAAGGCTCAATTTGTTCCTATAAACCTGAAATTACTAGTATAAGAGCTAGTCTCTATTAATATGGAAAATCGAATTATGCTATTTTACAAATAAAGGATATGATAGTGTGTTCCCCTATATAAAGCCATTTGTCCTCAACTTTTCCTTCTATTCAAGCCTTTTGTGTCCCCGAGGTTTAGCATTGTATTATGAAATGCTGCTACATTTTCCCATTCTTAATTCTTGAACGATAAGATTTAGAAGATGTTAGCACTTTGAAAGATCGATTTGCTCAAAGAACACAAAAATTTCTATATTACCGTAATATAGCCATATGTTATTATTGGTGAAATTTAAGTTTACTCGAAGGTATGTTTAAATAAGCACCTATGAAAGCAATGAAAAACGATCCAAAAATGTCAAAATATTATTTTGAAAGAAAAGAAAAACCAAACCAAGCTTTCGACAAATTCTTCAGGTTTTAAACATTAATAATAAAAATAATAATTAACAATGATAATAATTAATAATAATAATAATAATAATAATAATAATAATAATAATAATAATAATAATAATAATAATAATAAAATAATAATAATAATAATAATAAACTAATAAATAATAAATAATAATAATAATAAT
>NW_018108219.1:34402-46084 GCF_000183805.2 Loa loa | reverse complement strand
AATAATAATAATAATAATAATAATAATAATAATAATAATAATAATAATAATAATAATAATAATAATAATAACAATAATAATAATAATAATAAACAATAATAATAATATATACCATAACAATCTCGACAATGCCTCTTACATACTAACTCAAATCGAACAACTCTTTACACTTTGTAAATATAAGCCAAACAGTGTCCTCATGCCTTAAATACTATCTCGACAATGTCGCCTTGCCTGACAAACAAACTCCGACAACGACATAAATAAGAATCGGACAACATCTTAACCTCGTAAATATAAACCCGATCTCACATTGTCCTCACGTCTTAAATTCTAATCCGATAATGTCTCCATGTCATAAATGCAAAAATTTCGATAATGCGGTCAGGAAGCAGATAATGTTTTGATTCCTTTCAATGCCTGGCTTTAAATGCTTTCAAAATATGAATCAGTGAACATTTTTCTTTAGCTTGTTTTTTTTTTCGAAAGATAAAAAGAACAAAATGATTCACAAGAAAAAAAAAAGATGCCGCAATAAACCAAATTTTATTGATCGTTGTTTTCAACAAAAAAAAAAAAGTCCTGCTAAAAGTTCGAAACTAAACGATTGGAAATTTTTTTTTTGTGAAATGCATTCGGTTATAAAATCTTTGGAAAAGGTTTGTTTACTTTTATACTTTCTTCTTTAATGTTAAGCATACTGCTTGGAAATTAATGCAAAAAATAAATTTTAGATAATTTAAAAAAATTTCAAACAAATTTTTAAGATGTACAAAAGTCAAATGTATCTTTGAAAGCAATAAATAAGAGATAAAAGAAAAATCGAAATCCCTTCTAATAAATTTGAATATTTCGACAAATTCGCATCCCGAAAAAAGCAAATGATAATTAATAACAGCTAATTACATTGAGGGAGCAATTTTATTAGTTTAGAGATTGCTTAAATCAAAAATAAAAGTAAAATGTGTCAAGTAAACTCCAAAAGTGCATTTGAAATTAAAAAAAAAGAACATAACAAAAGATGAAATGAAATAAATTTGAATGAATTGGAAAGAAAGAAAATATTTATTGTACAAATATGAAAACATCAAAGGCTGAAGTAAAATCATTATACTAAAGAGAAACAAGAATACTTTACTTTGCTAATGGAAAAATAAAAAAAAAAAACTGGAATTTTGAAAGAAACAATTAGCAAATTAATCAATTACTCGAAATAAAACTTTATAACTTACTTTGAATCAATGAAATTATTAATTTGACAATTCTGCATTAAATTTTGTTCTAAATATTACCCAATATGGATTCTTAGTGTGATTATTTGACAATAAGCATCAAATGAGTTAATAAGCGTTATATTACAGCTATTAACGAAATAATGGAACGGTTTAATGAATATCAAATAAAATGCAATATATTACCACTTTTGATTTATGTCATCCCGTAACAGTATCGGTTATTATTCATGTAACACAAAGTGACTGTTCAGTTCATTAATTTGATGATCTCAAAAAGTAATACTATTGAAATTCAATTTGAGGAAGCATTGAAAAAAAAAAAACTGTATGAAATGGTATTGTATATGTATGAGGACATTTAAATAAATGATATATATCATTATGGAATAAATAAACAAACGGATGAAAGAATCAATAAAAAAAAGAAAAAAATTTTGCTCTCTAAAATCACGCATTTTTTTTAATGTTCTTTTAATCTTTGACATGATTTGATGACAGGAACCGGTATACATTCATAGGCACATATTTGTTGATGTGAGTGTGGTTATGAGTCATGGTAAATATAAAATACGAATTTTATACATAAAATAATTTGTATTAACAATCAACAACTAAGGATGTAGGACATCATAGTCGAATAGAATTTAGTAAATTTATTGAAAGAACATGTAAAACATAACAAATTGAACAATATCACCATATACACCATATATTCCTACAATATTATCGCAAATTGGTCAAAGAAAATGAGTGTCAAAATATCAATTTACTACATAACTGTCATTTAAGTATCAAATATTCGGTATAGGCGATCCTAAAGGATCCTAAAGGACCGCTATCCTAAAGGACTCGAAAAAAAAGAAAAAAACAGAACATAAATAATATATATAATGCTGAAGTAGAACCACGAAGCGATTAATCAAAAATTTCGAAGTTTTAACAAAAATTTCGCACTGCCATAAAAATAAATCCACCATTAAGTACCCGTCTAACATTTTATTTCCTGATTAAAGGAACCAATTAAATAGCAGAGCTTAAAATAATTATTTACTACAATTCCTCTTTCTTCTTCTTGAAGGCCGGTCCAGGGTACTGTCGTCCTTCCAGTGACACTTCGCTTACTTGCGGTTGTTTCAACAAGAAATCTTTTCCTTCCCATGCTTTCGATCCATCCGCAAACATGAAGATTGCACGATTGTCGTCGATTGTGAATGTCTGGAAGAAACAGCTTGCAAAGTTGTCTTTCACCTTTTTACGACAAAGTGATCAAGTTAAAGCGAAATTATTTGGAGGCACTTCAAAAGTTGGACTTTTAAGAAAATAGTACCGTCAATGTAATATGCGATATACCTCCTACTAACAATACGGTTGTGTGTCTCTCGAAGAAATTGGCTAATTCATCAGCGGATCGTCTTAATTCGTGAATGAACAGAAGTGAATTCCCCTCTCGCTAACAACACTTGAAAATACGTCCGTCTTCGATTCCACTTATTCATTATAATTCCCCTCCACACAAGTCAAATTCTCTTGAAATGAGTTATAAGTGAAGGAAAATTCATCAAATGAAATTCTGGAAAAACAACCTGAACATCGATATGGTTGTTGAAGAGACTGTTTCGCCATATCCCAATCCATTTTTCCGTGTAAAACTTCTCGGCTCGTCTGCCATTAACATCACCAATACCAACAAACATCATCACGGACTGTCCCTTCTTTGATAGCATCATTAATTCCTCAGGTGTTTCCGCCTGCATCCGCACATAAGCATTTGAAAAACTAATATTTTCAACCACTGAATCAAATTTAACCCGTGGTGTACCCATAAAGTCGAGGAGGTGAGGTATGGCAATGTTAAACAAGTTTACTAAATAATGAGAAGCAAAAAAAATAAATAAATAAACGAGTATGAAAAACTTTCCATCCCACATCAAAAGGTCTATATTAAGAAGAAATTTCCCATATGTGAGTTAAACCTCGTATAAAATTCCATGAAATTTTATTAAGACAACAAAATACACCTTAGAATGCTCCGTCCTTTAGATCGACCCTATCAGCGACTTGTTTAAGAAAGCTACTTACGACAGTTACAGAAATGCACACCTGTTTCATGATCTTATCAAGATCCGGTTGCTGTGTTTTTCGTTTATACGGTGGCAATTCATCCTCTTCTAATTCATCGTCATCATTTTCCTCCCATTGGTCGTATAATCTTTCCAGATCGCGTTCCGTATAATCACGAATATCCCATAAATTTCAAGAAATATCGACCATTTTAACTTTTATTTAGCTTTCGATAACTTTAACACTTATTTTTACTTGGTAATTTTAATTTTTACTAAGACTTGAAAATAAAAAATGACACGTTCATGAATGCAACGTTACATATGAAAGTCTCAAGGAAAGATGCCAAAAAAAAAAAAGAACATAAAGCACTAACTTTTTTTGCTTCCTTTTGTTTCGTACAATTCACGCAAGTGCTAGCAATTAGCATGCATAGTGTAAACCAAATTGGCATCACTAACATAACGAAACAATCCCGCAACTGAAAACTGCAAATCAAATGACAATTACCGAAAAGAGTTGCTAGAAGTAAAATTGCGGCCCGCGTAAATCTCCGTCACTTTCATAAATACGTATGATGTGTTTTCCTTCAAATACATTGTTAATACTAACTGTTCAATTTGTAAAATAGCACATCTAGTGTTAATTTAATACGAAATCGATTTAATAAGTTAATTTGTTCTTAAAAATTCCTTCCTTTATTTGGCCCAAAACATACATTAACTTTTCAAGCTTTATATTCTTATGACATTGATAATGACTTGTTTTAATGATCTTATATTCATCTTTTACTGTCCTTAGAATTTTTTTATGAAACTAAAAAATAATATAGAATAGATATATTATTTATTTTTTTATTATTATTTATTTTGTTAGTAAAAAGCGTTTACATCAAACAATTCATTGTTGTAAATGATGAAGTGCAATTGTTACCATGAATTTTAATGCTTTCTTAATCGTTTTCATTATTTTACTTATCCATATATGTAATGCCTATATATGTGATGTCCATTACATATAATATCCATATGTGATGTAATATTGATCAAAGTTTAGTTTAAAGAAAACTTTATAGGCTATAAATGGTTAAACAAACTAAAATGCTTTATTGGCTCAAATATTCCCATAATTAATATTGTTTTGCTTTATGCATAATTAATTTATACTCATCATGCACATATTTTATATGATAAGAATAACAAATTTTCATTAAAATTTCATTTCAATTATTCCATTATTTTCAATTATTCCAATTTTCATTAAAATTTCATTTCAATTATTTTGCTGTTGTTGTTATTTCCTACAATACAGAATTTTGTTTGTTCAAAATTATGCAAATACAGTAAATGTAAATTGGGAAAATTTGAATAAATGGAAAAAAAAATTTATTATAATTTATTAACATATGTTAATTATGCAAATTTAAATTTGTTGATTTAAATAATTGTGTTGTGTTGTGAATTTTATACAAAATGATTGTAATTGATTGATCTAAATGCAAGCATTAAATACAGGTTAAAACCAAAAAGAAACAAAAAAAAATGTTATTTTTTTTCAAAATGATTATTGATTTAATTAATTGTACCTAATTGAATGATAATATTAATTCTAGTCGAAATTTTTTTTGTAAATTTTTGATATCATATACTACTTTTGATAATATTGCATATTAATTGGCACTCTATTGCTTTACTCATATGTATTATCCTAAAATTTTTAAGATAAAAAAAAAAATATTTCAATGAATGATTGCAAAAAATTTGAAATAATTCGTGAATATGAGTTTACTTGAAGCAAATTGTTAGTATTAATGAGTAATCATATCATAGTAATAGTTATGATTATCAAAATTACTATCACATCTATCCTAGTGATACATATATCTATTTGATTCTAAGAAGATTATTAGCTTCATTAATGAAATCTTTTGAAAAGACACAAATAGAATGGTACCAGATAATAAAATGTACTATAGGGAAAGTAGTTAGAGGAAGGGTTGGGAGGTTGAAATATAATTTAAAGAAAAAAAAAAAACGGGTTTCGGCGATAAAATGTATGGCTGTTGTGAAGGAACTCGATACTGCTCAATAATGTTCAAAAATGAGCAATTACGGCAAATGATTGTCACTAATGTCAACAAAAACATCCTTTACCCTTCCAATCTTCTAACGCTTTTTTTTCGATCAATCTGATAACTGATAAATTATGATAATTATCAATTTTATTTTCATCATTCTCGTCATTTACTTTGCTCATTTCGCCTTCAATGCATATGCAATAATGATATTTTTCTTTTTTTTTATTTCTTAAAATCTGCAATTTTTTTTTATTATCCTGATAAGGTGATTGTTGATGATAATTATTATTATCATTGGCACATCTTTTTCTTATTTGCTCCATCTTAATTCTTGTAAAAAAAAAGTTTTATATTTGCTTTAAAACTTCTGTTATGGTTTGTTTGTTTGTTTGTTTGTTTGTTTATTCTGTTGAAAACTTTCTTTATTTGACCCAATTTTTCCTACAATTTTGTTTGTTTTCTCTCATTTTCTTCTTTTTTACTAAGAATTTGTGCATCATTTTTCTTGAGAAGGATAAAAAAAAAAGAAGGAAGAAGAAGAAAAGACTTTTCTCCTCATTTTTATTTAAAAGATTTCATTCTCATTTCACTCAATGAAATCAATTTTTAACATTGCCATTTTAATTTTCATTTTAATATTTCTAGCATTTATTTGTAAAATATTTCTTCTAATAATTCATTTATTGATTGTTTATTGATAGCTATGAATTAAATACTATCATTATAATAAATAACTAGTCAGATATGAATGATATGCTAGTTCATTAATCAGTATAATCAACTTAAATTTGATAATTAAATGAATTATTTCGTTTTATTTTTGATCAACTTAACTTTTTAACTTTTTTTTTCGAGCTTTTAATGATGGAAATTTCCTCAAATAAAAGCTTCACTTTCTTCTATTTGCTATATTAAAGGAAAATTTTAATTGGAATTAATAGTAATTCATTGGAAAATAATTCAGTCGTACTTTATGATAATTTTGAAACATATCTCGAAAGTTCATTAATCAAATGATCGCATGCTTTTTTTTTATCAAATGCACCATTTTTATTATCAAACTTTCTGTTGTTAAAATTTTTATTACTGAAGAAAAAATATTTTTTAGTAAATGGTTTTTTAAATTAAATTCCTCACTGCATAATTCAATCAATGCAATATTCCCTTCATATCGTATTATACCCAAGTGAGGAAAGAAGTAATTTATCAAATTTAAATCTTAAATTGTCATTTTATTGATGCTCAAACTAGCTATTTGTTTGACTACGTGTAATTGAATAAAATATAATATCTATCAAATGCCAATAAGTGATGTTATTTCCTTATCATTGATATGAACATTTTACTCGTAAATATGAGCTGATAAATTTGATAGAAATCAAATGATTGCGCTATTATAACCAAGCTGATATATGAAATTTTAATCAGTGATCCTTTTTTATGATCTAATTTTAAACTGTTTAAGGAATACAATTGAAATAGTTTGGAAAAGATTAAACAATGATTGATTTACTGTTAAGTATAAAACTCGACAAAAAATTTTTAAGAATTAGTTAAAATCATCCACTGAACATCATTTAAATTTATAACATGACAATCGTAAATGATTGTGTATGATCGAAGAAAGAAGAATGGAAGAAAAAATTCTCGAATAGTCGAAGAATGTCGAAGAAGATATTATCAATTCGTTTAGATCAATGGTTCCAAACCTTTACTTCATCAGGAGTCATTTTGGCTTTTTTATTTGTAGCACAGAGACAGAGACAAGGTTAAAAATAATAAATTCTGTTAAATTGAAAATAAATTTTAATCAAAACTTTTAACAAGTCAGTTTATCAAACACTGATAAGAACGCCTTTTTTTACTCATTGCATGCTCCGTTCTCACCGATCATACTTTTAGTTCTTATGAACTATCAATTGGAAAGCATCACCTTATAGAATTGATTATTTTATATATGCCCGAATGTTAATGAGAAGAAATAAGCCAAGGAAGGACTGATGTCATACGCTTTGTTCAAATGATCGTTGTAATTTCTGTAATCAGTTTTGGACAAATTAATGGTTGATGATAATATAATTTATGATAATTAAAGAATTTCAATAGAAACAATTAAATTAATAGTTGAATCTTTACGTATAAAATAATTTAATTACATGAAATAGAATAATTATTATTAATATCTTTCGAAATTTTTCTCAAATCATTTCCTGTAGCGTACAATTCGAAATTATTATTTGCTAAAGATCTTTTATTATTTCTATCACTTTATCATCACTGAATAATTTTACCTCCTTAATTACCTAATTCTTGAATGTAATGTTCTTGAACAAACAATCGTTACAGATAATGAGATCAAATGTCACTTAATATGAATTTAAATTATACGCTATTCAAAGATAGCAATTTTTTGTGAAATTAGCCAAATATCAAAAATCATACATTTATTGGATGATCATTAATGATTGAATGACTGTAATATTTCAGAAGAAGACTTTGTTATCACTGATAATTTCACATCTCCATAATTACCTAATCCAGTATCATAATCAAATTTAACAAGAAAAAGAATTTAAAATATCATTTTAACTTATTCGTTTTCAGTAAATTTTTTAATTCTTTAAAATTATTATTTTTTCATTTTGTTCTTTTTTTTCGTTTTGTTTTTAAATTTGCTTTCAAATTTACCTCTTTTTATCTCTTCTTTTTCTCATCTATTCATATTGCAAGAAAAAAAGACAGGGAGAAGGAGAGAAACAGAGAGAGAGAGAGAGAGAGAGAGAGAGAAAAAAGTGTTCCATTACAGATATGTAACAATTTTCGATTTCTTGTATCTGAAATACATTTTACAGTGAACAATAGTTTGTTAATTGAACAGTGTTAGATTTAACTGGTCAGTTGTCGCAAACAATTAACATGAGTGTCACTTTTGATTTTTAAAATTTTTCAAAAAATTTTAGCAAAATGAAGAATGGGGGAATCAGGAATTGGAAAAGTGTAGGGAAAAAAAGGAGAGAAAGAGATGGCGAGATTTTTGCAAAAAAGAGTATGAATATTTGATTAATTGGTCATTTCTATCGTGAGGTTGGTCAGTGAAACTGGTTTAATGTATAAATGAAATTCTCATTATTTGGTTTATATGATCGTTTGAATCATTAAGAGGAAAGGAAAAAAAAATGATTTTTTTTTTTCACCATTTTAATAGAAACAAATTTGATGGAAGAAATAAAAAGAAAAAAAAATTTTTTTTTTTGAAATACAATTGATAAATTTGAATAAATTCATAAATTAAACGTGATAAGGTAAAAATAAAACGAAAAAAAGTGAAATTGAAAAAGAAAAAAGAAATTTTGCAAATTTTTTTAAGTGAAGTAATTTGAGAAAAAATTTTTTTTAAATGTAATAACTTTTTTTTTACAACGAAATCTCATCAGTTTTTGTTTTTTCTCTCAATTACAGTTGAAAAGAGAAAGAGAGAGAGAGGGAGAGAGAGAAAAAAGGGAGAAAAACAATGAGATTTTTAGAGAAGTGAGGATAAATTTGCTATTTGCTTTTTTTTCTTAAATTAAATTCAACTTTTTCATTCATAAAAATGAAATTTGGCATAAAAGGGCTTATCAATTGTTTTTTATTAAAAATTTGATACCAAAAATTCCTTTTTTTTCTATAAAAGGATTGGGACATTAAATCAAATGTATTTTAAATGTTACGATTTAAATTACTTAAAATAAATTACTTAAATTATTTCATATTATTTAAAATATCAGAATTATTTTAAAATAAAATCAAAAAAAAGTACATCTCAATATGTTCTCTTTTATTTTAACAATGAATTAACAAACAGTGTAATGCATTTATTTAAATCACATTTTTTACTTGAAACTTTTTATAAATTAATTTAAAATTTAACCAAAATATATATGTTCTATTTATTTCACTTAAAAATTTAGTGGAGAATAAAATAAGATGACAATAATTTGAAATACTGATAAAAATGTAATAAAATTAAATTACTTATTTTTTTTTTTGTTAAATTTAGGATAAAATTGCTTGTAATTTTGTCCTGATTTTCATCTTTATTATTAATTGTGATTACTTATTATTTAATTACCAAACTACTTATGTTTATTACAAAAGTAATCAATGATTCATTGTATATTTCTCAAATATCAATTCATTTACATTGCATTTTATCATCTTTGGAAAATTTATAAATAGGAAAATAGATAAATTTGTCAATGTTGGGAACAAAAATTGATAAATGTTTCATTGTGATGCATAAATTATTATCATTTATCGATTTCAGAAAAGGAAAGAAAAATATGAATTTTGAAACAAAATAATAATTTATACCATTTATGATATATACAAATATATATATCAATATCTGTTATTAATTTTTTAGCAAAAATTTCCATGTAATTGTTGAATTTTTTTTCACTTTTTTTTTTTGAAGAATCAAAAATCAAAATACTTTCATATGAATTTGAAAGTAATTATAATACTAAATATAATAAATTAACAAATAAGTTTTTTTTTCATATTTACACCATTGTAATGAAAATGGATGATTGGTAAATGATATCGAAAATGTTATTTGATGTAATACTAATCTTCGTTCTACACGTGAAGGACGTATTTTAAGCTCCAACCAATTCATTTCAAACTCATTTCTTCTTTTCTTCTTTTATCCAGCCTTTCTTCTTCTTCTTTTTTTTCTCTTTCGTATTTTTTTCTCTTTCTTTTTTTTTTAAAAAAAAAAAATTAACCTTCCATTTTTCTAATAATTTATAAAGAAATTCAATTAATTTAATAAATCTTTTACTCATCCTTTCTTTCTCTTCTTTTTTTTTTCCTTCGTATTCCTTCTTTTCATCATTCTTTTCCTTTCCTTTTTCTTTTTATTTTTCGTCAAATTAACCTTCCGTTTTTTTATAGCATAAAAAAATTCAATTAATTTAATGAAATCATTTGAAAGGATGGCAAATTAATGTGAGATATTGGTAAATTTCGAAAAAAACAAAAAAAAAAAAGAGGCATTCGGAAATAATTTCTTTCCAACAATATATTATATATTATTGATTCATTTATTTAATTGGTATAAAATTTATAAATTAAGACAAAATTTAGTTAAGCAAAGTTTTACCCAAAAAAAAAATCTTTTTTTTCCGCAATAAAAAAAAGGGAACAGAGAGAAAGTAAATGAAAAAGATTGAAAAAAAATTGGGAAAAAAAATTTCGATTATACTCTTTAAATTCATCTATTTTATGATAAAAACCATTTTATGCATAGATTACTTACTTGTCAATTTGTCACCTAACGAATTAAAATACTTTGTTAAAACAACGAAACAATTTTGTTGAAAAACTACAACGTTTTTATTTCTCATTCAGATTTTTCAAAATCTTAATGTCATTTTTTTTTCAACAGCAACTCTAAAGATCATTCTGGAACAAGAATGTTCAGTGGAGTGGATAATTAAAATTTAAGAGAGTATAAATTGGAAGATTTTTAATTAATATCAATTGAAGCTTTCATTTTGTTCTTTTTCCATTTTTTTAAAACAATTTGGAAATGATATAATTTTGATTCATTTATCTAATTATTCATTCAAATTGAAATTTGCAGAGAAAAAATTCAAATTAAAACTTGTGGAAAGAAAATTTAATTTAAAATTTGTAAAACAAAATTTTTGAAATTTCATTTGTTGTTAAAAATTTAACGATAAATCTATCGAATTTATATGGGTGTATAAACTTTCAAATCATAAATTTGTTTCAAAAAAAATTTTGAAACTTGCAAGAATTTCAAATTTAAAAAGACATTACTCAATCAGTGTTGCACTTTTTTAAAAAATTACTTAAAATTAAAATTGAAATTTCACTTTGAAAATTTTCAAAGATATATATGCTCATATAATCAACACTTTCTTTTTCCTCCCTCTCTCTCGCCTTATTAGTATTTATTACTTTGCTCTCTCTCTCTCTCCTCCCCTTCTCTCTCTCTCTCTACTTATATTCATTACATTATTATATCAATACATATTTTCGTCATTTATTTCATCATTTTCCCTATCCTTACACATATGATATTTTTTAATTTTTTACTAAAAAAGATCAAAGATTATTTGCTTAAAATGGTATTGGCCAATAAGTTAAAAGGAATCGTAAAGATGGTGGTATATATCAGTTATATTTCACATCATTGTGCGCCCCGTGCGCAATTAGTTTATCCAATTGTTCAGAACTCTTACGCACAGCTGTTCAACTTATCTCTCTCTCTCTCTCCCCTTTCTCTCTCTCTCTCTC
>NW_018108219.1:27267-33883 GCF_000183805.2 Loa loa | reverse complement strand
CTATCTCTCTCTCTCTCTCCCTTCCTCCCTCCTCTCTCTCTCCCTCTTTTTCACTTTTCTCTTCCTTCTCTTTCCTATCCTTTTCATTACTTTATTCCCGCCTTTCATTTAATTCCCGCGTGAAATTTTATGCGGAATTATTTCAAGAGAAGAAAAATTTTAATTCACATTATTTTTCCAATATCTTTGTATGAAGAAGAGAGGGAGAGAGAAAGTGTAGCAAAATTTCGAATATGAGAAAGTGAAATGAACGAAAAAGATTAGTGAAATTGAAATTTCTAAAGAATGATGATAAAAGAAGAGAAGAGGAAGGAAAAAAAGTTTCAATTATATCATACAAATTATTTCTCTCCCTTTCTCTTTCTCTTTTTCATTCTCTTTTTCTTCTTATTATTATAGATTTTATATGATTGTAAAGAGGAAGAAAAGTGGATGATTTTATTTTTTGTTAAATTCTTTGAAATGAATAATAATATGAACGAAAGAGAAACTGAATTGATGGGAGAGAAACGAAATGAATTTGGGAAAAAAAAAAAATTGTGTCAAAATTTCATTCAATTATTTACACAACTTTGAATACATATTACATTTAATTTTTCTTTATTGATTTATATTTAAAATTTCATTCTTTTTTTTTGTGTTTAAAAATTTTCCTTTTTTAAATTTTTGTTACTTTTACAAATATTACTATTTAATAATAATGAATATAAAATGTATAATTTGTGATATTTCCTTCGCCTCTTTCTTTCTTTTTTTAAAAGAAATAAAATAATGAATAAAAAAAAAAGAACATGGAAAAAAGGAGAAGAAGGAAATAACTTTTCCGAATCAAATCATTTCAAATGATGAATTTGAATTAAGACGTTATACTTTTTGATGACGTAAACATTTCTGCTAATGTCATCAAAAAGAAAAAAAAAAGTGTCATTTGATGACTTTTTTCATATTCTTTTCCTTCCTAACATTTATATAAATTTTACACGTAAATATACGTGATGAAAACAAAATATTAAAAACAACTGGAATTTTTTTTTTTTAAAAACTTTCTTTTTGAAAGTTCCATTTATCAAGAGAATAATGAATAATTATTTTAAGTAATGAGAAAATTCAAACTTAATGGAAAATAAAATTTTCAATAAATTTACCCGATTTGTTGATAATAATGAAACAATAATTAATCTTTCTTTTAATTATTCACTATTTTGTAATCCATCTTTTTCCTTCGTATTTTTTTCTTCTCTCTCTCTCTCTCTCTCCTATTTCAACGATAATGAGAAGTCTTACATTTTAAAATTTGAAGTATTCCACAATCTATCCATGTATATATCCACATCTCATACGCGTACACGTACGTCGCACATGTACGTCACACACCGATCACACAACGACGTTACCTGTACATTACATACGCGTCACATACAAGCACGCCATATAAACACACATATATACATATATGCACGTTACATACACATCACATACATGTTAGATGCACGTACGTCACATCCACACAAAAATGTCACATGCATATGCGACATTCACGTACGCCACATACATACACATACAGTACATACAAAGACGTCACATGCATACATACGCCACTTACGTAAACAAGCTAAATTTGATGGGTAAGAATTCCTTAAGGGCAATTTTTACATTTATCTTTTTCCATTTGCATTTAAAATGCATGCAATTTCAATCGATATAGTCGTATAATAATTATTCAATGAAATGGAAATGATATACAAAATGAATGATTTTTTATTAATTATGGTCTTTGATAAGTGAAAGGACAAAAAAGTGACAAATTTGAAATTTGCATTTTTTTTTCATCTTTTCCTTTTTTATTTCATTCTCCACATAATTGCAAAAAAAGAAAAAAAAATTGCACATTGTAAGCGGAGCAAAGAAAAGGAACGAAAATTGATTGATAAAGCCTTAAAAAAAAAAAAAAAAACTAATGAATTTGTTTAATTAGCTCAATTTGAAAATTTAATAAAATTTATAAAGTACCTCTATTGTGTCGCTTGTCTAAAATGTTTTGTATTTGCTATTTACTAAATACGAATAAGTGAATTACTTTTAATAGACATACTTATGATTAATTGCATGATTATATTCAAATTAGATTAAATTTCAAAGTTCTTTTTCTTTTGAATGTCTTTTTTTTCCATGCTTTAAAATATTAATTCATTCTTCTTTCAACATTTATTTTAAAGTATAATTCAAAATAGCTATGATTATAATTTACTTTCATTTTTAAATTGATCAGAGTTTAAAATTAGAATGAATAAGTAGGTAGAGTTTAAAGATTAAAGATTAGTTAGTTTTTTTTTTCATTTTCCAATTTTCAATCATTGATTATTGCTAATTTGTAAAAAAATTTTGCGATGAGAGTTCGTAATTTTTCTCTTTCCTTCTCTTTCTCTCTCCCTCCATCTCTCTTTCTATCATTCTCTTTTTATTTATAAGAGGCAACGAACAATTTGCTTTCCACTTTTTTTTTATTTTTATTTTTTGTTAATTTCATTTCAATCCATCATCTACTTATCAATTTCTGGCTTTTTTTCTTTTCTTTAAAAAAAACCAGTTTTAAATTTGAATCAATTCACAAAAAAGTGTTGACAGATGGATTGTAAAGTTTATACCTTAGCAAGGTATCTTCATCTCTAGTCCTTTTCCTTATACAATTATCGTCTCAGTACATGGAATTACGATGAAGCCTTTTGTTTTGAATAAATTCAAATTTTATATCAATTATCAAATTTATTTCTAGAAATGATGTTAATAATATTTCAGTTTGAAAATGAGCAACAAAATAAGATATTTGAAAATGTACTTGAATAGATTGGACGTAATGACAGAAAAAAGTCCAATAGTGTAAGCATAAATGGAGCCTAATTGGTTTACTAAAAAATAAAAAAAAAAGGCTAAAAAGACTCCAGTAAATATTTCTGAGTTAAGTTTCAAATCAAATAGCGCATGTTCCCATTGCAGCGCTTTTGTCCATAACTTCACTTCTAGCCAATTTGTGTATTTATGATTTGTAATTATTGCTAAATGCGACATCTCCTGTTACTACTTTTTATTCTGAACAAAACTAAAAAAGAAAAAAAAATTGTATTTTATTAAATTGATGGCTATCAATCAAGCAAGGAATTATTAATTTTTATTTTAATTAAAGAAAAATTGGAAGATTTTTGACATTTAAAAATTATTTTGATGTATATATATATATGTAATAAATTTAAAAATAAATTAAAAACAGTAAAAAAACTACAGTTAATTAAATGGCATAATTGAAATTCTCAATTTTTAAATACTTCAAAAATTTAAAAGTTATACCAGAAAAATAATTGATAAAATAAGTGATCAATTTCAATCAATCCAAATAAATTGCGCATTCGCTCTACTCTACTCTACTCTACTCATTCATCTTGTATAAAGAATGGCGCGCTAATTTCATCAATTGCAACTTCCGCCTTCATTTTCCTTACTTCGCTTCTTCCATTTCAATTTATCGTTTATCATTTTTCTTTAAAATTACAAAAAAAAAACTTTCTCTTTCTCAGTAATGCTACAAACAAAACGTCACTGAAATGACGCAATTTGTTTTTAATATTGTTAAAAGAATATTTATAATAACGAAAATTTCAATTACTAATTAAATTACCATTCGAAATAATTATTACATTTATTAATTTTGGTATGAAATTTCAAAAGAATTTTTTTTCTGTTTTTGTTACTGATATAAATGATTGAAATGGAAATTAACAATTTATTATCAACAAATTTACCATCACCAAATGTAGAAATTCAACAAATGTCACATAACATGAAAATATCTTGAAGAAAATGATTTTTTTTTCCATTTTGTCTAAATGAATTAAATTAAAATTTTGTAAAATTTCAAAAATTGTATTCGATTATATGGTGGCAATTATTGGAAAACAAATAAATATATGAAAATTTAAATTTCATCTTTAAAAATAATTTACATCTTTTTTATTTGTTATCCAAAAAATGATTGAAATAATTTTGATTTTGTAACCTTATCTTTCGATCAATATTTCGTATTTTCATTGCAATGTTTATAAATCAAATGCAAATCAGTAAACTACAGTAACCAATGTTTAATCGAATTCTCTTCATTTGCAAATATTTTTATAATTCAATTTCTACAATTTTATATTAGAACTGGTGAAATTAATAGTAATTAAATAATCAAAATTAGAATTCTTCAATTTCATTTCCCCATTAACTTGTCATTTGATTTTTTTTTTGTCCAAAAATGACCTATATCTCTCCGTTTAAAATTCTTTTCAAATCAATAAAAACAGTGAAAGTAAGTTGAGGAATATCAACCTTTATGAATTACTTTTCAATTTATCTAATTATAATTTCGCTTACGTACGTAATTAGTTTTTGCGTAATCACGTAATCGTTATAAGTATTTTTTATTTTATGATAATATTTTTATCTATATATGCAAAAATGTTTTTACAAAATGAAATAAATTAAATTTTTTTATTTATAATTTTTTCATAAACAGTCAGTGTCATTTAGTTGTCACATTGAAAGAACAATCTACTACAGTTTAATGAATAATTATTAATAGATATATATTCATCCCAATTATCATTCTTCGTCTCTTCTAATTTACCCTCACTAATTAATATATTTTAATCTTATCTTTCCGCTTTCTTTTTATCTTTTTATCAATAGACATACATATCGTATTGTCCAAGAGAAAAATACAGTAACAATGATTTGCTTCATATTTTATATTTGAAAAAGAATAAATGATCATTTGAAAAAAAAAGACCAGTTTCATATTGGGTTAGTTTAAAAAAAGAAATTTCATTAATATTGAAGAGAGAAAAGAAAGAGAAGGAGAGAGAGGGGGAGAGAGAGCGAGAGAGAGAGAGAGAGAAGAACCAGTTAAAATAAAGTTGGTCATTTTTAAATACTCCATAAAAATGATCAGAAACATTTTATTTGTTAACAATTCCATTGTAGTACTATAATCATTTATATACTATAATCACTTCTTTTTTTTTCAATTAGTTATCGAATAATAAATTTTTTGTTTCTTCCTTTTTTTCTTTTGTTTCCATGAGGATTATTCTTGATAAGCTGATATTTTTTGATCACTGATAAATGTGATATAAATGGCTAATTAGTTATCACTCATTTATATTGCTACTGATAAATGTTGATATGATTTTTTATTTTTCTTTTCTTTTCCATAAAGATTATTTCATTGACTGATATTTTTTGATATCTTATAGGTAGAATATAATTAATTATAATTAATATTAATGTAACATTTGCTTTTTCATTTAATTAGATTAATTTAGCCTCATTTTCTCATTTCCAAATGTATATATATTCAAAGTATATAAGACTAACTATTTCAGCAACATTATTTCTGCAGCTTTTAATGCAGAAAACGAAATATTTGGAAGTTGAATAAAAGGACAGGTGACAATTTTATTTTCATTATGTACATCATTTCATTAAATCTCTTTCTTTCTCCCTCTTCTTTCTCTCCCTTTTTCGCTTTTTCAGTTTTTGTCTGTATTATAGGAATTTTGTTTTTCTTTAGGGTTAATTTTTTGGAAGAATTCTCAGAATTAAGATAAATACTACAATAATGATATGGAAAATAACAACATTTTGATTAATTTGTATAGAAAAAGAAAGGAAATATGACAAAAAACTATAATTCCAAATTATTTGTAATTAATTTCCTTCTCTAATATATCCAAAAATCAGGTTCTTTTTAATTCCCAACTAATTATGAAATTATAATGAGAAAAAAAACTCAACATTTTGTAATTATTACATGAAATGATTGACTAATGATGGCATGAATTCAAAATTAAATTATCATTTATTTCACAATTCAATTTTTGATTTTTTCATAAAAAGACATTTACGATTTCATAATTAACTTATTGATAAAATACAAAAATTTTTATTATTATTTTTGATAATAACGAAAAAAAAACAAGGTGATTGATTGTGTAAGATCAACTTATCATTATCATTTACCGTTTTATTTATTTGTTTTTTGAGTAAAATATTCGTTTGGGATTGTAATTTTTCAAAAAAAAAAGGAAATAAATAAATAAAACTGGTTTGAAAGAAGCGTTTATGGAATGATATACTAAATAAACTTCTTCAAACTTACTAGTTTTTAAAAAAGAAAAAAAACTGATTTAATTATCACAAAATTCAAATCATTTTTGATAATTCTACGGCTACTTTAATCAAAACCGGTTTTGAGCAATCCGGAATTCAGAACAAGATATGTAACAAATTGTAGCATGAAACCAGTTTAGCAAGATATTTTATGATTACAATGAAATGAGTAACTGAGAAAAGAAAATCTTTTTTCATGCGCTTATGTCTGTGATTGTTTACTAATTGCTTATCATTACTAATCAAACAAATTAGTAATAAATTCAACGAATTATTTCAAGTTCATTAGCTTGCTTGCCTTGTCAAGCATATTAACCTACGGTAGTTGCATTAGAAATAATATTACAATAGCTAAAATATTCCACTATAGTAATAAAAGGTTATAAATCGAGCGAATGGTGGTAAAATATCC
>NW_018108219.1:15382-27174 GCF_000183805.2 Loa loa | reverse complement strand
TTTATTATTATTTGATAATAACGAAAAACAAGGTGATTGATTGTGTAAGATCAACTTATCATTATCATTTACCGTTTTATTTATTTGTTTTTTGAGTAAAATATTCGTTTGGGATTGTAATTTTTCAAAAAAAAAGGAAATAAATAAATAAAACTGGTTTGAAAGAAGCGTTTATGGAATGATATACTAAATAAACTTCTTCAAACTTACTAGTTTTTAAAAAAGAAAAAAACTGATTTAATTATCACAAAATTCAAATCATTTTTGATAATTCTACGGCTACTTTAATCAAAACCGGTTTTGAGCAATCCGGAATTCAGAACAAGATATGTAACAAATTGTAGCATGAAACCAGTTTAGCAAGATATTTTATGATTACAATGAAATGAGTAACTGAGAAAAGAAAATCTTTTTTCATGCGCTTATGTCTGTGATTGTTTACTAATTGCTTATCATTACTAATCAAACAAATTAGTAATTACTTTTGTCACATCACTATTACTCCTACAAAAGCATTTTGTCAAAATTTTAAAATAAAAGAATGTAAATTAAATCTTAAAAAAAGACAAATTATTTGCTTAAACTTCTTTAATATGTAATGTTTACATTTATTTTTTGATTTTTGCTTTTTTTTTCCTTCACTGTTTTTATTTCTCAAAAATTGTGGAAAATTTTATTAGCAGTTTAATTAATATAGCATAATTTACTGTTGAATTGCTTGAAATTATTCATTCATATCAATATATCATATCATAATTATCACCTATCCACAAAAAATGATGATTTAAATGAATTCTATTGAATTATATATGGTAGATTAAAGTTTTTAATCAATCAAAACAATTCTGTACCACAGAATATTTTATTAATTATAAACAAATAAAAATCATTCGAAGACATTGTAATTTATATAATAATGATCTCATTATTTTAATGAAAAAGAGGTCAAAGATTAAATACGACTATATAATGAATCAAATTAACTTAAACTTAATTCATTATCAATTGATTTATTTAAAAAATAAACTATTCTTTTACTCGTTATTCGAAAAACAAAAAAAAAAGGTGGAAGATTGAGAGGGTGTAATTAATAAACAGAACACAAATGAAAGAAAAAAAAAGCATTTTAATTGAATTTTGAAATGACATCAATTAAATTGTTGAAGATAAAGATAAATGTCAACGATTTAACAGAAGTACATTGATAAGATTGATATCAATACATCCATTCCAATGTACTGTTAATGATAATCGATATATTCAAATCTTTTTTTAAAAACATCCTTTAAATTAATATTCATTTAATTAGCTATTATTAAATAATAAATTGAGCTATGTAATATGTGTTAAGAAATTAAAAATTTCAATGTAAAAATAAAAAGAATTCAATAAAATTCTCAAATTTTGTTACATGGAAAGAAAGGAAAAAAAGTATTTCGATTTTCTATGAGTTAAAAATATTGTCCAGTTTACGCAGAACCGATCTACTGGCCTACTTCATCATCGGTAGTATGATGATGACCCCGATTGTGTCACTTTTGCGAGAGAAGGAATGATGAGATATCCTGAATTATTTAACTATTCATCGAAAGCAGGGTGATGGCGTGACTGTGTTGTTGTTGTTAATTGTTGTTGTTGTTGATTGTTGTTGTTGTTGTTGTCGTTGTTGCTGTTGCTGTTGTTGTTGTTGTTGTTGTTGTTGTTTGTTGTTGTTATTGTTGTTGCTTGAAATAGATATGATAAAAACGGTCTAATCATTTTTTTTCTCCCTCCTTCCCATGATAACGATGATAAAGAAGGAAAAGAAATCATCGTAATCCTTCAAATTCTTCACCTCTCTTCCTATCCTTTCATTCATAAGACGATAATTAATGATAATAATAATATCTCGTCATCGATTTCTTAACAATTCCCTTTCTCAATTAATGATATAAAAATTGATTAACACATATGTTAATAAAAATAAACCAAAAGAGCAAAATTTTTCGTTTTTTTTTTCTCACAAATATATGGCAAAAAATAATTTATTGTTTGTTTGTTTATCATTGCAATAATATTTTGTCAATATTTTTGAAGAATCATTGGAATTTAATTTTCATCCAATATATGAATGAAAATTATAATCAAAAATTTTTTTATCCTTCCATTTCGTTACATTATATATGAATTATTGATTAATTGATTGATTGATGATAACATTTGACTCTTCCGTCAAATTAATACGTGAATAGAATGAACAAATTGAGGCAAATGTTGATATAATTTCCCATCTACCACCTCTCTCTCTCTCTGTCTCCGTGTGTGTATTCTACTGATAGATAAGATCATATGATAATTTCCTCAACGTTTTGTATACTTTGACACCAAAGTTTTTGATGATAATTTAACTGATGACTGCCAATTTCAAATGAATAGATTTAATGAAATGGCGCGCATCATAAATGTCCCATTGATTAGTTTGATAAGATATCGATCATAGACAGATAGATTCATAGAGTCCGATAAAAATGTTGCATATTTTGAGATAATACTATCGATTGAGATAGATCAGTGTTAAGATTTGTTAAGTCTATCAAGTCAACAATTTAAAATTGAAAGGATAAGCTCATTATAAAGTTAGACTTATATGTAGTTTTGCTGATATGAATTAATTCTTCCTTACCTCTAATAATTGATAAGGATGATAAGGGTGTTAATAAGATTAATTCCTCCCTACCTCTAATAATTTGGCGATTATAATAAAATGATCTATGATCAGTTTTTTCAATCAATCTCAGTAAAATCTAAATGGATGACAAGGAACATTAATTAATGACCTGATAGTTGTAATGTTGTACATCAATAACTTAACTACGTAATTTCTCTATGTATATTACATTTTTTAATTAAGAAATTTCCAATTAATGATTTTAATTTTGGATATTAATGACGTGTATAATTTTTAATTAATTTACAGGAGGAAGAAACTTTGAAAATCTTTTTTAATTCCAATTTTCAATAATGGTTGACGTGTAATTAGAATTGTATAACTTAATCAGATATTAAAATAATCACGTAATATGTCTCTGTGCACGTTTACGTGTGTGTATGTACGTTTGTATGTGCATGTATTTGCGTGTGTGTGTGCATTTGTTTGCGTGTGTGCGCGTGTTTGTGCTTGTGTGTGCGTGTGTGTGCATGTGTGTACATATGTGTGCATGTATGTGCATGTGTGTGCATGTGTGTGCATGTGTGTGCATGTGTGTGCGTGTATGTTGTGTATGTGTATTTATATGTGTACAAATACATATATGCGTATGAGAAATGAATTGAAATTACTTAAATGCAAGTTTGAAAGAAAATTGTAAATTCGTTCAAAATTTAATTCCGAAAATTACCTAAAATTTACGATAGCAATTTAATACAGTTTAAAGTAATGTATGTGTGTGTGTGTGTATGTATATGTGTATGTATGTATGTGTGTATATACGTGTGTATGTATGTATATATGTATATGTACGTATGTGTATATATATGCATGTTTGTGCGTATGTATCCATGTATGTATGCGTGTATGTATGTTGCACATTTATGTATATGTGTATGCACGTATATGTGCATGTATGTCGTATGTATGTATTTATGTGTGTATGCATCCATATATGTGTGCATGTGTATGTACGTATGTATGTATGTATGTGTATATATATATCTATGTCAAGATAAAAAAGTCCTGTTGTGTTTGCGAAAGGATTCAAAATGAGAGATCAAGCAAGTACAGATCAAAGCATGTGTGTGTGTGTGTGTCTATATGTGTATGTGTGTGTGTATGTGTGTGTATGTCTGTACGATCAGTTTAGGATTATATTACCGTTGTGATCGGTAGTAACATCCATTGTCATCATCAAATTACCTGATGGATGTATTCACTTCTTTTCTTTACGTTTACTTACGTGACTTACTTATTTCAATTTTTTTTTTCAAGTTAATTTTACGCTATTTATTAATTACTCCATTTTTACATGTACTGTAGTGTTATTGAAATTTAGATATGGGAGATTTATTTGAAAATTAACTTAAAACACATTTCATTAAGTTTTGACCATTAAATTTCACTTGATGTTATTTGTTTAAAAGATGATTATGTTATTCTTTATGTATATATGAAAAAAAGCATTAACTAAAAATTAAATTAGCATTTTTGATCAAAATTGAAATAAATTCGATTAATTTTAATAAATCATTGATTCTTTTATTAATTTGGTTGAAAAATTAGTCAATTGTATTCAAAAATATCAATAGAATTTGAAATTCGAATATTTGAAAAAATGAATTTTCGAGTTAAAATTTGATAATTTTTTATGGAGATGAGATTAAAAGGAATTTAATTTCCGCAACTTTTTTTTCCATCAATCTTTGCAAATTGCATTGCGTATTGTCTTTTTTTTCTCCATGTTTGGTATCATCTTATATCCGGATTCTAAACCAGTAAAGGTTAATGATGATGTAAATGTACATATGCTTGTTTCATAAAAATCTAATTTTTCAAACCGGATGTGAACCGGAGAAAGCATTCGAAATAAGTGTAGGACCAAAATCTTTACCTATATCTTAATGCGGGCGCAAATATTCGTCACGGAAAACCACCTACCTATCTACTTATCTACTTACCTACCTACCTATCTATGTACCTACCTATCTACCTATTTTTACCTGGAAGTTGATCTCTCTGTTTATCAATCTGTCTGTCAGTCCGTCTGTTTACTCTGTTTGCTCTCTTGTTTTAGTGTAATTTACCATAAATATTTTCACATTCCTGTAATATTATTCGATTATTTACAAAATTTATTTCCTATCAAAATCCATCTTTTATAGTTTATTTCCGGTTTGATAATTAGTTTCCGGAAAATTAGAAGAGTGTAAAAATCGGTTGACAAATATTTTATCATTACATGTTTCCTGTAATTGTAATATTAATTTATAATCCTTTAGATATTTATTCAAAGATTCTGTTAATAATTTATTAGTTAATTGCTATTTCATTATTTACGTTTAATTTATGACAACCGTAAATAACTGTGAAACGGTGAATGTCAACTTACCCATAAAGGTTTTGAAAAAAATGATCAAAGTTCAAGGAGTACTTATTTTTTTTCCTTTTTCTCCTTTTTTTTTTTGTTATTCATCCCTTTCAACTTATTTGACGTATTAGAGATTGAAACATATTTGTATTTCTCTGTTGTTTATCAATGCTTACTTATTAATGCTAAAATTTGCTGCGTGAAATATCACGTAATTAACGTGATCATCATTGACATATACATTAGTGGCGCAAGGTAATTTCACTTAAAGTACGCTTCATTATCATTGTATTTCCTTTCTCTTTTGTTTCATTCGGATTTTTTCATCCTTGCGCAATTGTATAATTTGAAATAATCAGTTGAAAAAAAATTCATTTTGAAATAATTTGAAAAAGAAAAAATTTGTATTTTCAGTGGTGTTAACCAATAGCTCAGTCAGACGGAGATTTTTCTCTCTACTGACACAAAGAAGAGAGAAAGAAAATAGAAAGAGGAAGAGGAGAAGCAGAAAGCTCATAATTTTTACTAACAATATTTTTATTTATTTGTAAATAATTGTATATCACTATTCGATCGAGCATTATTCCATACCATCACCATCATCATCACCATCATCATCATCACCATCAAATTTTCAACTTCAATAACGACAATCAAAAAATAGGGAAACAAATTTCGAAATTTCGAGCTAAACTCTATCCAGAAATGTCAACCATTCGTAACATCGGTTATCCGGAGTATGTATTTCATTTCATCTTATTTTCACTTCCATTTATTATTCAAAAAAATTTTTTTAAAGCAAGTTCAATTTAAAATTAAATCTTTTGGAAATTTTTAATTTATTCTTTTGATCGAATTGATATGCAATTAATTTCAATTTGTAAAATCTTTTAATTTGTAAGTAAATTTCGTAGAAAAATGATAACCTTTCTGATATATCAGCTGATATTTCACTAACAGAATTTCCCAGAATTTTTTTTGATTATAAAAAAGTTCTCTATCTTGGTTCTTGGTAGCCAAATATGATCCATAGATAATTTTTTTTTTTTGATTTGCAATTTTCCGAATATATAAGTGACTCATTTCTGTTTTTTTTTTTTTAAAAGTAATTTCTCTTATTGATGGAATTAATACTTCACTGTTATTTGTATGGAATATAAACGAATTGAACTGAAGCAAAATTTATCCGACATTACAAAAATTAATCAACATTATCACAAGTTTATCACATCTCCTTAGACACACATCCTTTTTGTTTCATTTACTTGTAAATTGATAACATATCACTTTTTTTTTATTTTTTTGGATTGATAAGAGGAAGAAAGGAAGGTAAAATCTTTCGATTATCTACTATCATTGTGCTTTTGAGCCATTCATTACATATGTTTTAGAAATGATAAGATAATAAGGAAGGAATTAATTGGTTTTGTTTTTCGTTGCAACTTTTCATAATTTTTTTTTCCTTTACAGGATACCAATTAATTCACATGCATATTTACGTCCACCATCATCATTAAGTTTACCATCAAATAGTGGTGATTCTGGTTTTTTACCATCAAGATATGGTAGCGCAACTGTTTCAACAACCAATAGCCATGCTGGAATTAGGTAATTCCTATATACTTTATTTATTCAAGAATATCAATTGAACGTTTCCATTACATTTCTCATTTCATTTCATTATTATTTTTTCAAATGAAAATGAAAAAAAAATGTTTAAAATGTTAATAAATTAAAAAAATTTAATAAAAGATGATTTTTAAGAGAAATTGTTATTAAATAAAATGGATCAATTAAAATGATGAATTTATAGATAATTTAAATTAATTTTAGTTCAACTTCTGGTAATACATCCATTGGTTCATCACCGATACCAACAGAACAGGATATTGATCAAGTATTACGTAAAGCAGTGGAATTGCTAACGCTTAGAAATGAAGCACTCAAGTAATGATTTACTTGTATATATGATAAATAAATTTTTTTTTGAAATTAATACATATTTCAATGATTTTCATAAGAGATTGCAAAATTACTGATATCAATTATGTATTACCGTATTATTGATGAAATTTTTTGGATAATATTTTAAGTAAAAACACATTTTTTCTTTTCAGTCTGAAACTTCTAGAATCTCTTGTCGAAGTTATGCAATTACTCGTCATATAAGTTTGACATAATCTTCCCTTAAATATATATGTATATATAATAAATGAATATAAGTACTATATGTATTATCAGTTGAAATTATCAATGTAGTTGGACATATTTTAAAATTTAAATTTAGTTTAAAAATTGGCTGGATAAGAAAATGCTCTTTCTTTCACTAATAAGCAGATGTTACGTTTCACTTAGTTGATAATGATAAAACAAGAAAGCAAACCCTTCTGATCAATTTCTATAATGGAAATTAGATTAACTAGGCAATGATATTGATAAACTTGACATTAGGCATTTAGAGATTTTGACACCTTAACACTTGATAATTAAATCGATGAAAATTAAATGAAAGAACTTTAAAAAAGAAAGATTAAATGAAAATTTAAACAGTCATACCAAAAAAGAAAGAGAATTGAAAAGTTTGACTGCAGTAATATTTGCGTAAATATTTTCCTGCTGGGATGAGCAAAAAAAAAATAAATAATCAATGAGAAAAATTGATAAATAAATGGAAAATGAAATATTGGGAATTGAAAGAAATGTGTAAATCAGAAAAAGGAGAAGGTTGATTGGATTTATTGATTGATAATTTATTGTTTTTTTTCCTTTTTTAACTGATTGCGGACTTTTTCTTATCATCATTTCTCACTTAAATGTAACTCTTTCAATCATTTTATCTTTTTTTTTTTTTTTTTTTTTTAAAAGAAGAATTTTGAATGAAACACTTTCTTCTTTCCCCCATTTCACATCATTCATACCTACCATTAATCGCCGTTGGCTTTTGCAATATTCCGAAATAGCAATAGCTTTTCAATACAACTTTAAATTTATCATCTCTTTCTAGTTTTTATCTAAAAACTTTTTTTTTTATTTCTCTTTCTCTCTCCCTCCCTCTTCCAGTTTCCCTCTCTTTAGTATAGTATGAATGTTTTGAAATGGTAGAAATAAATACGAACCGGAATTTCCCACATAATTGAGAAATGGTTATTTCTGGAAGTCTTATCTGAATTAGATAATCATAAAACTATTTAATGACGTCATAAGTAGGTTGTAGTTAAAAGTTCAAACATTCTTGGCATTAATAATTTGATAAAAAGTAAAGTAAGCAGCATAGTAGTAGTAGTAATAGTAGTAGTATAATGACCGTCATTCTTCCGTGCATGACGTACGGTTTATTACGCTTACATGTTTTCTTTTATATATTTTCTATGACGTAAGCTTTACATGTTTTACGTAACTTGCGGATTTTTTTTCGTTGAAATTTTCACATTTTGAAGGATTTATTCTTGGCACATTCAATTTAAAAAAGAGAAGAAAAACTTTTAGTATTAAGTGTTTTTAAAATGTTGCAATTTTTTTCCACAAATCACTTCTGATCATATATTTTGCAGACATGCTGGTGCTTCCACAAAGTTTACCGATGTTCGATATCCTAACGATGTTTCCAATTTTTACGATTTCAATGTGACAAATCCAACAGTAAATGATATTGCATCATATGAAAAGTCAGCAATTAGCATCATTTTAATGAAAGCGCAAATATTATGAATTAGTTTAAAATAAAAAAGACAATCTTATTATTCATTTGCGTATTTCGTTACCTTATTATTCAGATTATCTTACTATTTATTTCTAATTTATTCAAGTACAAAATATACTAACAATAAACGATTAAAGAATGTACTAACAATAAAGATTTTAAGCTTTAGATTATTATTTTAGCATATCATAGGACTGTTCCATCTTTATTGTACTCATTAGGAATTGAAAAGTAAAAAAAAAAAAAGTAGTATTTTTAGGAAAATAAAAAATAACACTATTAAATTTTTAAATAAATTAGACATAGCGAATAATTTTTGCTATAGCATTGCTTTTTTTTTTTTATATATTTTTTATTTCTACGTTGTTTTACGACATTGCAATGTAATTTAGTGTCAAAACGATTATTGTTCTCATTTTTTTTCTTCCTCATTTTAAAATATTTCTAGACAACAAACAAATCATCTACGATCGAAACGTTTACCACCTTGTGCGCGTAAATCACCAAAACCGGATAGTTACAAAACAGTAATAGTTTTTCTTTTCTTCCATTTTCTGGTGAATAAAAGAGGTTTTTTTTTTTTATCAATGTGATATATCCTGTGAGGGATAAATAGGTTACATCTTCTCAACCTTAAAAAAAAAAATTAAGAACAATGAATAAAAAGATTAGTTATTATCTATAAAAAAAGTAAAGAAAAAAAAGTAGGGGTAATAAACGTTGTGTATTAAGCTTCAATTAAGAATTGTTTTAATGACTGCTTATTTTGTGTATTAATCAGAGTTAGAAATATTGCTGTCTTTTTTTTGCCTATATAAATTTTGACATTTGACTTGATGACATAATCTTTCTTTTTTTGTTTTTTGATATTGATGAAGTAATCAAATATGATTGTATAGCAGTAGTGCTAACTTCTCTTATACCTAAATTTTTAACTTCAATTTTATTATTTTATCTGTATTTGTGTTTGTGCTATTTTTTCCCACTATTTCATGTTTTGTCTTTTTTCGAACTATAGGTGATGTGCCAAGCTTGGCTCGAAAGTGGAATATGTAGTTTTGCGGAGAATTGTCGTTTTGCTCATGGTGACGAAGAGTTACGCCCTTGCAAGTATGTATTTACTTCAATTTTGTCATTACTACTAAAATTAGCATTTATCATTATACAATTCTTTCCAAATTCTATCAAATATTTAGCAGATTACCGACAAAAAATCCTAAATATAAGACAAAATTGTGCGACAAATACACAATGGCTGGCCTTTGCCCATATGGTGATCGTTGTTTATTCATTCATCCAGGAGTGTCAAATGCATCAAATCCGTATATACATCCTGATCGGGTATATTGCCAAATTTAATATATTATAATTTATTATTGTTAAAAATATTTAAAGAGATATAAATGATTTTCTGTAATTGATTATTCGAAATTAAACTTACAATTAAAATATATGTTTATAAATTCATTTTTAATTAAGTTGAAATTATCAATTATTAGTTTTAGATTAAAGAAAAAATTTTAGTATTTGAAAATGCAACGTGAACGTGCTCTTCTGACATCTATTAACAGTGTTAATTTGGAAGCTCCTCAGTTATCATTATCAAATCCTATAACTAATCGTCCACCACCATCTTGGCCACTTGAATCACCTGGATTTTTTTCTGCTCATCGTGATCTGGATCAATTGCTTAAATTGCAATATTTTACTGAAAATGTAAAACCATTATCCAAAGATCCAGAAGAAATATTAGGTTAGTAATAATTTCGTAAGAATAATATCATTTCCTATAAGCTGGAATGGATTATGACAAATTTAATCACTATCAGTGGACGAATATAATGAATCCAATTATAATAAATAAAAAAAATTGATTCTAATGAATTTATTTATAATTGTATTTGACTTTTATTAAGTTTAAAAATTACTCAGAAGTTATGCGATTTCATCATTAAATGCATTTTTAAATGACAGAATCATAATTTTTTCTTTTTTTTTTCCCCGCTAGTATTATTGATCTTGTTTAAGCTACGAAAAATTTGGATCACACATTGGTTCTTAGCGATATCACCAATCAGACTATGGTATCGGTCCAAGCGACACCGAATACTATCTTGTCTACTGGTAATTCGAAGATAAGTGTTACAAAACATGATAGCCCAGATTCCGGTATTTCATTTCATGATAACAAAGGATCTGTATTTCGTACAGCTGTCACTCCACAATCCGATACACTGATGTCATCAGATTATCCGTTTCAATTTGCTATTCATGCTGATAATCTTGCACGCTCATTAGCATGCGAGTTTAAAGTCGATTAAAGTGGTTGGAGAGGATAGCGATCGAAATAACTATCTACCATTTACTTGCTAAATAATCTTTCGGGCAAGCTTATTTCATATTTCTCCTCATTATTCATATGCAAACAATTCATTTCGAAATTATACTAATGAAATATAGTTTTAACAATTTATCCAGAATTACAAATTTCAATAACTTTTAAATTTTTATATTAGAATTTTCAAAACGACGATTTACCGTAGGCTTTTTTTCAATTTTTGGTCATATGTTCGTTTTTTTTTTTGTAAACTTGATCTGGTATATGCATATATTATATATTTTCTGATTTTGTAAACAGGTATTACAAAACCGGTGATTTGATTTGAATTGTATCATGTTGAATGACATGAGTATATATATTTGATGATGCTTTGGAAAGCAGGGTTATAATCTTAAATTAATTTAAAGCAATCTATTTCTTTTTCAGCTTTCTTACTTTTAGATAAATGTGTAATGCAAATTATTTGCTACATTTTTGATTATTAAAAGAAATTTATAATGCAAAAAAAAGAAGCTTGCTTTTATTTTTGTAATGATTTGAATCATTTGATATCATATAGTACTATCGTTTTTCGAATAATACTACTCCAGAATTTATTTGATGAATATATTTTTGATTATATATATATATATATATATATATATATATATATATATATATATATATATATATATATATATATATATATATA
>NW_018108219.1:3476-15307 GCF_000183805.2 Loa loa | reverse complement strand
TATATATATATATATNTATATATATATATATACTATATATATATATATATATATATATATATATATATATATATATATATATATATATATATATATATATATATATATATATATATATATAATATACTTAAATTATCATCAATTGCATATGAACTACTAGAGGGCCAAAGTATTGATGAATTTAATTTTATCACTAATGTTGACTTATAATTTATAATCATTTTTGCCGCTTTATAATTTTATTTTTTTATTATTTCATCTATTAAAATTTTATTATCTTCAAATTATATTATATCCATCACGTTACTCTCTCTTTTATGAGTAGAGAAAACTTTAAGGATTAGTAAAATATCGAATTATCTGTAAAATTGATCAAAATTGCAAAAAATTAATTGCTAAAGAATTTGAAATTGAACTATTGGAGTTTTTCTTTTTTGAAAAATTTTTAAAACTTTTCCGAATTTTTAAAATCTAAAAAAAAATTTTCTATAATTTGATAGTATAATATAATGATGGGCAATGTTTGGGAAATGTTATGATTTTTTGAAATTGTATGATGATATCTGTTTGAATTCATATAAAACAATGTGATGCTAATAAGATGTACAGTAGATTTTACAAAAATTTTTCATGCAAATTGTAATAATTTGTTTATTTCGTTCGCTCATTTTTCCTTTCATCTTTCTTTTTACAAATATTTCTTTATTTGTCACATAATTTTTCCTTCTAAAAAATCCTCAAATTGTGACAATTTTTCTTTTTGATGTCTATGCTTTGACAGAAAATTTCTCCTCCTTTATTATATTTGAAATGAAATGAAATGATTAGAAAAAAGTAAATTGTCTGAAAAACTATAATTGAGAAAGTTTTTTTTTCTAAATTCATTACAAAAAAGTTTATTAAATGAAAACAAATTTTTATTAAATTAAATAGAAATTGTCAGATTTTCTTTTGATTTTTGACTTTTTTTTTAAGATCTCACATTTCAATGATCCTTTGAGAAGAATGGAAAGAAAACAGAAAAGAGGAGATACAAAAGATACTGAACGGTCATTTTTTGATTGCAAATTGACCATTGCTAAAAAATGATGAGAGAAATTAGCATAAGATTGGATAAGAAAGAATATCTTTGAATCATTTCTAATTTCGATAATTTCTACTTACTATCATCTATGCAGGATGTCAAATTAAATTTCTACCAAATCGCTATTGAATATATGATATATCAATGGATACTAGTAATTTTTAAATTAACACAAGTGATTAGATGGATATTATCATTATCATCATCATCATTATTATCATCCCAAAATTCCATTTCCCACTTATAAAGCCATAATCGGTTGTCTTTTATGAATTGACTTCTGTTAACTGTTTCACTTAAATGCTTCTCTCTACTATACTATTACTATCAATTTCATTTATATGATATGATATGATATGATACTGCCTGTATTTTATTGTAAGCTATCATTGTGTTTGAATATTACTGTAAGTTGTATGTATTCATTTACTGAAAGCTTCTTCCTTTTTTCCCTCTTTCCTTTTTCTCTTCAACCTCTCCTCCTTTTTATGATATTTGATAAACTTTATGGCGAATATTATCACAATGATTAATTTACCTGTCTATTTTATGATATCTATCTATGGTGCATTCGATTATGAATGATGATTTTATTGATGTTTCTATGAAAAATGCATTTCTATTTCGTTTTTTTGTTTTTAACAGAAACAGACAGACAGACAGACACACACACACACACACACACATACACACATATGGAAGCAAATTTAAGTAAATATGAAATGTATTAAAACAATTTTAATTCATACGTGTAGCACATACATATTCAGATTTTCAAATATATTGAATCTTACTTATAGATGAAAATTGGAATTGAAATTGATTTGCTTTCATTTCTAGTTAGGTTCGGTTCAAATTTCAATTTAAAATTCCAATTTATAATTCGTACATTTCATTTTCTTTCTGCATTAAAAAATGTTCGGAAATAAGCATAAATAGTCAATGTATAAATTGCTTAATGTGTAATTAAATTATGATTAAACGCATGATAGATTTATAAAATTGTCGTAAGCCTAAGTCATTTTTTTTACTGAAAAGAGGATTAATGAGAGGGAAATTTGGATAAATTTAATAAAATGATGAAATTTTTTTTTGTTAAATTCTTTTTCTTATATGTTTTCGCTGATGAAAAATGATAATATTTTGATTAATGCAGAGAGAAAATGTGGTAATAATAGATAGAAGTGTGTGGATATGCAAATTATGCATGATAGTAATATTATTAGCGCAAAAATTATCAATGCTAAAGTTAACTTTTCTAAAATCTTTTATAAAAATTTGAAATGAAATTTTAATTATTGTTGGTAAAACAATTATCAATGTAAATTAAAAAAAAAAACAGTGGAAAAAAATTGCGAAAACAAAATTTAAACAACATAAACATTATTTAGAAATTATTAAATTCATCAATATCAAATTTGCAGTGTATATTTGTTATGCTAGAAGAATACTGTATATTTGTTATACTAAAGGAATACCTACAAATATGTTAGAAGTGAAGTAATCAATTAGAATTTATTAAATTATCAAACTACTGAAATTTTGCTTCAAGTATTATTAAACCAGAAACAAGAAACATTAAAAACAAAGAGAAAAAATAATAAATCGAATATTAAATTGAATATAAAATTAATAACAAATATTATTTTATTGAATTAAGAACTGGTATTGAAATGTTGCTGCGAAGAATCGTTAAAATTGTGCACAACGATAATTAATGTAACATTGACAAGTTCAAGGTGAAATTTTCAAAATGAAAATCTATAAAATAATTCAAAAAATAAAAACAAAAAAAACAAAAAGGAAAAGAAAAAATAAAAACATATATACAGAATGAAGTACAATATTAATAATTTTGAAATAAAATTTAAGAATGATGATATTAGAATAAAATCTAATAATGATTAAAGTTAATTAATAATTATTTTCTTCAGATTTTTAAATTTCGCTTTTAATATTTTGTTTGTTCTAAATAATATTCAGGCAGAAATAAATATTTTACAATCGATAATTGAATACTTTTGTGCAATAAACTCATTACAGTAAATAGTCGCACAAAATTTTTTCACGCTAATTGTAAACATAAAAAATGGATTTTTTTTTTTCAAAATTTCATTTTAATAATAAATAAACGAATGAATAATTATCATCGAAATGTCATATATGAATTGATTTATTGTATAAAATGCAAATAAATTGGATGGAAAATTAAATTTCAATTAAAAATTTAAAGTTGTATAATTGTTATGAGATGTCATACATGAATTGATTTATTATATATAAATAGTCTGTGACAGGCAAGAAGACATACTTTTTAGATAAATATAAATAATTATTTATTAATTGCAACTATTATTATTATTGTGGGTAATAAATCAATTATATTTTGCTCAACAAATATATTTGCGCCGAGAAAGAGAGAGAGAAAAAAAAAGAAATTAATGTTTAGGAAAAAAAACTTTTGAAAAATGAAAAAACGAATAAATAAATATACATGAATTTAATTTAACCTGCACGTCTTTTACATAGTATCTCTCTTTTTCAATATTGGAATTAAAAACTAAAATTGATTATTAAAATTAAAAATGAAATTATAAAGTAGTTTTTTAGCGAACATAAATAAGCTGTTCTATTGTCTGTACAACATTGACCTTTTTTTTTTGGTATATTCAACATTCCGTGCATTTTAAGGATTTTTTTTTCTCCCAAAAAATTTTTCAAATCTCAATCACGATTAATTTTTATTGACATGAAAATTACGGTCAAATTTTGTAGGATCAAAAAAAAAAATTATGGCATCAAGTGACAAATAATAAAATAGGTCAGGATGAAGTTATAGAAGATGATCATGATGAGTAATAAATAAATGGTTATCAGTCATTGAGATAAATCTGATAAATGTACGTCATTTGTTCCAATTTCAATCGAGCCTTATCTGTTGACAACAATAAATCACGAGAAATTTACTGATTAGCATAAAATAATAATTGATTAAGATTGCTGATAATATTATTCCCGACCGTTGCATTAGAGAATGAATCATCATTATCATCAGTTAGTACTAAGATTCGTTAATTATTGAAAAACAAAATCAGTTTGATTGATTCGTAAAGATTAAATTAATTTCAATTAAATTAAATTGGAAAAAACGAACATTTTTCCATGTTTATAAGCTATATTTAGTTTTTTTTGATTTAATACAATTAAAATTAATTTCAAGAAATGAACAACAATATTCTGTATCTCATAAAGCATGTAAAATACATGAAATAAATCTTTTGATATTATTGCAGTAAAAACAAACTTCAAATACAGTAGTACCATCCCAAATGAATATATATTTATAATTCAAATATGTAAAGTTTGATCTCATTCTTCTTCAATCATTTAAATTAACAAAATTTTTTTTAGAGCAGTTCATTTCAAGTTTGCAATCAGTTGTTGTAAGCGATGAACAATAATATGACAACGATAAAAACGCCAGGATCTATTCCAGAGAACTTAACTGCAACTCATACATCCATTACCACTAACTTAAGAATTCAGAAAGTATGCTTCTCTACTTTAATTATAATATTTTCACGATTTTTTTTTTCAAATTGAAAATCGCTAATTTGCCATTTAAAAAAAGAAAAAAAAATCTTTCGTGTTAATATAAAAATTATTTTCATTTCAGAATTTTAATAGTATCACTAGAATGAAATTTGACATCATCCTATGAATAATCAATGTTTACTTTTTTATTGATATTAAGGAACAAGCACAATTAGCACGCTCAAAACCAACATATATCCATGACATAATCATTCAAAATGATAATCAAAAACAATGGGATATATTGCTTTTGCCGGTAAATTAAAAATTCCATTAATTTCATTCTTTTTTTTCCAGACAACAAATCCAGTTATTTGGTATAATTTTCGCTTGTTGGAAATGACATAATTGTGACTAAATACGATCGTAATTAAATAAATTTAGAATTAAATATGCTTTTCTATACTATTTCTTGGTGTCATGCACCAGACGACTCGATTCAGTCCTTCTAACGTTCATTATCTAATCTATTACCTCTTACCTGCTTAAAGAATAAGTTTTTTTTTAACCTCTGGATATCTTATCATATTCTCAACTACCACTGCCATTAATATTGTCAATGCAACAAAGTGTCATTTTAAACTTTAAACCATACTTTTTAAATATTTTAGCCTCGCCCACCGTATAACGATGGCATGTTTCGATTACGCTTAACCTTCCCCAATGATTATCCATTCAAACCACCTCACCTACGTTTTGTTACACCAATCTATCATCCAAATATCGATGAAAAGGGACAAATGTGCTTGGCAATTTTGCAATATGACAACTGGAAACCGGGAACAAACATTGAGAGCAGTTCGTTTACCATATTTAATTTTGCCACATTTCGAAAAATTCCACTGAAATGTTTAAACAGACGATTTAATTTGAAGACAACCAAAACCACTTAGCTAATGGTAGTATCGCGGAAGCATATATCGAACATAAACTTCTGGTAAGCTTCCCTTAAATAGTTAAAAATGACTTTGACCGTAAATTTCTTAACGTAAAATTTTGCCAATATATTACATTACGCAATAATGAAAAATCTCCTAGAAGATTGGAAAACTTTCAAATAAAATATAAATCGTTAATCTAATAGTTGAGCTATGTTATTTTACTTTGAAACACTATGATAACCAGGAATTTTCATATTCCAGTAATACAATCATTGATGTTCCTACTCAACGACCCAGAACCTGAACGTCCACTTCGTCATCAAATCGCTGAACAAATTTATAAGGTAAAGCATTGCCGAAGTACATTTCCTGTTTTGATCTCTCTAAAAAAAAAAAAAAAACATAATATACAGCATTTATATTATACCATTTTGGGAAGTTGATTGAGATCCATTTACTTTTCATCGAAATACAAACAAATAGGTGAAAGAATTCTGATTTAGGAATGTACAAATCAAAAGTCAAACGTACTTTCCGATTTCATTTTAATTCAAAAAAACTTGAACGATTTTTGGAATAATGATGGAAGCCAAATTCCAGGATAAACAAACATTTATAAATGAAGCCATTGAATATACCAAGAAATATGCCGAGAAAAAACCATGAAAAATATCTCAGTGGTGACCAAAATTGCAATCGTGTATGTTAATCAATCTCCCAACCTCTCATAAATAAGAGTATGCAGGATAGCCCGAACATATAACGATTGGCGTTTCTGTTGTGAACGGATATCCTCACTCGTTTTACCTATTTGATCCTTTAACTTGCATTACTAATATGTGAAACGAAATTTCAGAAATAAAAACGTCGGATTTATCAGAAATAAATTAAAAAAACAATAGCCAATAAAATTTTTTGGAATGTAAAGTTGAGATACTCAGTGAGAAGAGTGCGGATGGTTTTTTTTCTTCTTCAATATAATCAAACTTAAATGACTAATAGCATACGACGAATCCTTTATCCCATCTCGATTTACAATTAGGTTCAGGGTTTCAATAAAATATAAACTGGAATGACTATAGTTAAGGAATCTTGAAAACTGTCTTTTCAAAAATTTTTGAATATGCTCCACTGCGATACACGCAATGCGAGTTATTTTCTGGTTGTTTAATTGACAGGACGCGTAAAAAACCTTGCATGTTTGACAAAAACATCAGTCTTCAGTTTGCTGCACCGATCTGGCTTCATGTAAGTAATTTTGGAGGATTGCCAACGCAACAAAGGAATCTTTCCCATCTTATCCGTAATCTGTCCATTTTATATACTACTTAACAATGTTCAACAATTTGCGAAAAAGCAAAAGGTAAGCATAAGATTTTTAGCTACCATTTGGAAATGAAGGGGAGAATTGATCGTTCTAAGTAACACAGAGATTGGACATCACTGCATTACGAAAGAAATTTTTTTAAAGCCATGAAAAGATGTACAACCAACGGTAAAATTATCAAAATAGTCAAACATATAAATCAAAGGTGATGCAAACTGTAAGTGAAGAGGAATCATTTTCACCACTTGATTAGAGATTATGCATTAGCGGCATAATGATCATCGTCAGAAGTAGCATAAATTAGACCTTCGGAAGCCAAATATTCGATATCCGCAGAAAATGTGAATGAATTGAAGTGATTTCTTGGGATGCCGGTGCGTATATCATCAATACTAGCTCCAACAACCGGATCGCCATTATTGCGCAAATATTTAAATATCTAAAACTTCAGGTAGAAGACTAGAATAATCAATACACAAAAAATACTGTTTGCAACCCCAATGTAATCCAAGAAATACCTCAGCTTTCTGACCAGTTAATCCACGACAACTATTATCAGGAGCTGAACGAGATGCACTTTGCTGCATTACATTACCGGATACTTTCGGATTAGAGCCTACATTGCTCTTCCAATCGCTGGTCGATTTAGTTTGTCCTCCATCTCCTTCGGTTACACGTAACATTGTACCCTCAGATATAGTTGCCCATTTTTCTGATAACGCCATATTCGGCACATCCTGAAAAATTTAAAATCATCAAGGAAAAATCAACTTGTATTTGCAAGTTATCTAATACTGAAGAAAATGTGAAAAGGCTGTACTAGGATCTGATACGTGAAATAATCGGTTTTGAAAAGAAGAGTGATAGAAGCATCTAGAAACGGTAGAAATAACAATGCAGAAAATCTAACAAAAATTGCAGATAAATTGAGAATGAGCTTTACTGAACAACGGATCGTTGAAAATAATAAAACTTTAAGCTCTAGAACCTTATGGTGAGCGAGGAATACGTTTAAAATACCAACTTTAGTGTGCCACTTATCGGTGTTCCTTATATTTGGAAAAGTCAAATCATACTTTTGCATAGAAAAGGTGGGCAAGTTGAGCTTCTAAATGAAAAGCATCAATCTCTCGCTTGTCCTCTATCTCCCGAACCTGCAATTCATATATTTGGACGCGAAAGAAAATAATTACAATTTACTTATCTTTCTATCAATACCTGTTACGGAATCCCATTATTTCTTGAGGGTTAAGGAGATTTATTTTTTTAGAATGGCGAGGAGGAGAAAGAAAAGGAGAAAGGAAAGATCAATAGAAGTCATTACGAAAAGCATTCCCTTAAAAAGGATAATGTAACAATAAATGAAGCTAGAACTTTTTAAAATTTACATCAAAAGCAACAATACAAAGTCGTTCATTAAAACTCCGCAATTTCCCCACAACAGAAACATCAGTTCCCTCTACTAGTGCATCTGAATTTGCCACAGCACTCGCAAGCTGAAAGACATACATACATTACATAGATTTTTCAAACATTATAAAAGTACTCTTCTTTTATTATCAAACGCCATTCAAACAAAAATCTTATTTCATCAACAATATAATTTCAGATATGAAAGCAGCATAAGTATCTATCCAAGAAATCTGTGCAATCCAGCTACTACGAATGTTAGTTCTGCACATCTATCCAAGAAAACTGTGCAATCCAGCTACTACGAATATTAGTTCTGCACACGCTATAAAAACACAAGCAGCAGCATCCCACTAAAAATTCATGCACAACACCTGTCGCTTCGTTATTTACTTTAATCGATTCGACAGTAAAGCTTATAGAATTTTCAGAAAATATACTATCTGTTTTAAATTCAATCTTAATACATCTGTTAGATGGCTAAGATAATGAGATCATTTTGGGTGTACAGTCAATAGGATAATAACTACCACGCCTTTGTAGTGAATAATGAGAAATGTAGCATTCGCATCATGATAATCGGCTAATGTATACTCGATAGATTGACCTCCATCTGTTTGTAACGATCTTTCACATGACCAACAACTCGAATCTTGAAATTAGATAATTATAGAAATTTATTAATCACGTCATCAACTTGATGAGTCGCTGAAGAGAGTAGATCCCTTCTATCATCACTACAAGAAATTCCTGATAACAAATTTCAAGTGAATCATGATTAAAACTAAAACAGACTCTAATTAGATTTAGAAGAAAAAGAAACTAAAACAAAAAAAAAAAACTAAAACTGCAAACTACAGCAGACTCTAGCTAGACCTTAACACGTCATAATAATTGCATTAATTACAGCGAGGAGCAAAGGGAAAACGAAGAAGTTGCCATACTAATTTCTGCATTCTATTTAGTTTAGAAACCTGAATAAAATAGCTACAAATACGGCCTAAACAAAACTTAACACACTCACAATATTTGCACGATAATGACGGCAATTCACACCGATCCTAGTTTTACGGTAGAGCAAAAAGCATAAAGCTTACCGTGCTGAAGGCATATTTACCGGTTGTAATTTTCTCGTCATTCTTTGCTAACCGACTAAGGTCCTTGACTGTAGCTGGGAATGGTACTTTCTCGGTATGTTGGCTTTCTTTGAATTCATCAGCTTCCACAAACGATGCTTCACCCCAACCACCAGCAATACCCGCATCATAACTTTCTTCACCCCATCCACTTCCATCCATATCTCTGTATATTTTTTCAAATTTCGCGTGTATTTTTTATATTTCATTCAAAATTATCTTGAAGAATATAATGCAATACATAGATATCACAAGAAATAAGCACCATGATTTAATATAAAAGTTGTACTGTAGCATACGCATCGTAAGGCAGTATAATGGATGCACTGTAACGAGCGAAAAGATGTGTTATATTGTACGTTCAAAGGTACAAATATACTACAATGCAGTGTTAGGGATGTGTAAAATTTACATATCGTATTAAGGAGCTGCTATGCTATTCTTACTAACTCCTTGAAATGAGTACTGTACTATATGAAGAAGATACTGTAACTTACTAGGTGAAAATGATAAATAAAATGACTAAATAACAAACTGCCGATAACGAGAAGACAATCCACAGATCCACAAAACATTTTACCCGCGTAAAGGAAAAATCACCGTCCACCAACATTCCGCATAGGACCACTTAGCATGTCTAATAGCTTTAAGAATAAGCATTTCTTGAAGTTTATTTAATTTGTTGGTGCGAAAGTGTACTTCTCAATTTCACTCTTCATTTCCAGTTCCTCTCTTTTCTTTTGTTTTCGAAATTTACATCTGAAATCTTTTCACAGTATCCATTTCAGGATTTCATTGAACGAGGACGTGAGCGTGAGAAGAACGTGAAACGTGAGAGGAAAAGGGATAAACAGATGAACTGTTCTCGTGCATGTCGTATACGGTGGCGAAATGTATTATCACGAGTACGTCCCGAACAAAAGTTATCAAGTCAGAAAGAGCAGCTGGAGATAGATGAAAAGATGACATTAAGTGATGAAGCTGAGGTTAGTTCCAAAAAATGTTATCATATGGTTGTTGTGTAGAGAAAAGCAATGAATGAGAATGAATGAATTGATGAAAAGGAGAAGATTGAATGATAATCGAGATGACATTCGTGATCAACAATAGTCGTCCTTTTTAACTGGATCATTTATCCAAATTAATCAATAATTAGCTAAACATATCTCAGTTGTGTTTCAGCATGTATATGCAGCATTATTTGTGAACTATCACTTTAAATGTCTCATAACATGGAGCATTTATGTGGATAGGATAATCTGCAGAAGTATTCAAGTATAGGTTCAACAATTTAATTCAAATGAAATTTTTAGGTGTGAGTTTAAATTAGAATATTAATATATTAAAATATAACAGATTAAAATATTTTAGTATCAAAATAGTTGGGTTATAACTTAAGTAATAAGCATAAATTCCAATGATAATAAGAGTCAAAATGCCAGGAGTTGGTTCGGCAGCAAGTTCAAGCATTCGGGGTCGAAGTATAGAAGTATCAGTTGAATAATTTGAGCAATAGCATTCAACTGTAATCCAATACTGAAGTTAGCTGCTATTTTAGACATACTTTCTAAGTATATATTTATATTTTTAGAGTATGCTGAAAAAAATGTTACCATCATTGAAATCAGGCGATGAACCGGCAAAACAAAATCATTCAGCGGACGATGAATTTCTGAATGTTGCATCGAAGGAGAAAATTGATATGGATTCAATCCGAGCTAGAGGGTTTGTTTTTACACTATTCCCTCCATGCGTTACAAAACTGGCCGCTTTCAGATGAGGATTGCAAATTACCACGTAGACTATGAGTTCTGAAGTATCTTGTATACATCCATTTGGGTTTTTATTTATTGCAAGATGTTAAAACGTGTTTTGTCGTTTCAACCATATACTTCTAATTCTGATGGCTGAAAATCTTACGGGATTAATGATTAATGAAGGGAATTTGAAGATGCAAGAGATATTTCATAGCCTGAATTCTTAAATCTGGTTCTCAACACGAACTTCAGGATCATTTATTTGCGAGCTTTATTGACTGAATTTATTCGCATTATATCGTGATAAGGAAAAAATGTATTCATGATTTATTTTATCTATCATTTTCAGATTCTTAAAATATCGATACAACTACAAACCACCGGATGATCTTGAGAACCAAGTGAAAGGAGCTGTGGAGGAAGTTCTTATTGATGTAGGGGACGATATACGAAATATCGATCTTACGAAGAATCGGCGCTTAAAATTTCAGGTTTGCTGTGCTTTTTGTTTTGCTTGGTGACTTTTTTATATAAAAATCTTGATCAAATCACTGAGGGACGCAATATTTTATCGGACGATAAAAATTACAAAGCCAAAAATCACAACAGCAAGATAGAAATCAGTCAAGCTGCGACAATACC
>NW_018108219.1:0-3293 GCF_000183805.2 Loa loa | reverse complement strand
AAACCACCGGATGATCTTGAGAACCAAGTGAAAGGAGCTGTGGAGGAAGTTCTTATTGATGTAGGGGACGATATACGAAATATCGATCTTACGAAGAATCGGCGCTTAAAATTTCAGGTTTGCTGTGCTTTTTGTTTTGCTTGGTGACTTTTTTTATATAAAAATCTTGATCAAATCACTGAGGGACGCAATATTTTATCGGACGATAAAAATTACAAAGCCAAAAATCACAACAGCAAGATAGAGTCGGATTACAGAGCAAGAAATCAGTCAAGCTGCGACAATACCAGTATAATCTCAGTATTCCTTTCGGCTTTATATTGTTTCAGCTTCTCAATTTGCTAGGTGAAAGACTGTGTCATGTAGTTCCCAATTCCGAATTACATAAAATGAAAACAGTTGGCGATTTAATCAACTTCTACGGACGTCCGTTTCGAAATCTTACCGAATATGCACAGATGGCTCGTGACAACAAACAGACGTTACCAAAGAACTTGCATGTTATGGAACATCCATTCCGTTTTCATCCGGAAGATACCCATTCTTATCATGGAGGTGAACAATTGCATCTTTATATGAAAATATGCGCGTGTTTTTTTTTTTTCCAGATATGTAACTAATACCGGAGCATCTAATGACTTTCGAAGCATAATTCTATGTTAGCTACTTCTTTTTTATTTGTATAAAAATTGTCAAATTGAATGAGAATAAAAAAGAGTACACATTCGATATAGTGTAATAGATGGATATAAATTTATATTACGTAATAAATCCATAATCATGACATATAGGTTCTTACCGAATATGCACAGGAAAAAAATGCAAACTTTTTTTTTCAAATGCAAACTTGAAGGTTTTCTAATGTGCAAACTTTACGTTAAATTCCTCTATTCTATTCACTACAATGATCTCGCTAGAATTATTTCCACTATTATTGAATCTGTACAATTCGGGGAAAATGTTTCAGATTTATTTTACTTTAGATGTACTTTGGCATACTACTTTTCTTTAGATGTACTTTGGCATACTACTACTTTAGCATCCTTACTAATTACAGGTGAAACAGCTTTTCCCGGGAAGGGAGGTGAAGTATTCAGTTTACGAAACAAGAGATTATATCGGCAATTTAAACCGAAAAAGGATTGGTTCGATTTTGAAGAGGAATCATTTGATTACACCCGTCAAGACGAAGGAATGCCTTGGGATCCAGAAATAGCAGAACGTATGGATCGGTATCCAACGAAAAGGTACAATTTGAAAACAAAAAGATTCAAGAACACGTGACTGATGGACTATTTTTAGTGATTTTGAATGAAATGAGTATGTTTGTCTTTTACAATAAAACTAGACGATATTTCATGCTCTAATTGCAAATTTTTCTGATCCCTCATATTTGCTTCCGATTTTTCCCATGCCGAAAAACGAAATAAATTTCCTTCTCGATTTTGTTCTTGAACATCCTCATTCGCAGAAAAACTATTCATAATATTATAATACAGTTTATGTGTCGCTACAAATCTCGGTATTTCTTTTGAATCCAGAAGTTATAAAATCTTTTTTTTGGTGGGTGGACGTATCAGTCATGTGTATTAAATGAAGAAATCATAGTCAATTTTGTCGTAAACGAATGTGTTTACGGATTAGAAGTTATTCTTGGATGGAACATTTTTGAATACACGCTAAATCCTTCAAAGAGATCCTGAAATAATATTTTTATTAAATGGAAGTATAAAATCCAATCAATGTTTCCGTGCTGCATGTTAGATCGTATTTTTGTAAATCGTTGAAGGAATGATACTTAATTTTTCATTTCTAATACACCATACAGTACATATTAGACGCACACTACACAGCAGGAATTTCCTTGAAATAACTTTATTGATAAATCAGTAAGGTTCAATGAAATACACTGTGATAATCACTCTTTTCTAGCTCCATTCCATGTAGGTGATAAGGGTTTCAGTAAAACTTCATGTTGAGCTCTCAAATCCTGAAATAAATAGGATAAAAACAGTGAGTTATTGACTAGTCAGAGCTTATCTGGAATTTTTATTATTTGAAATTTTATCATTATCTGAAAATTTTATCATTACTTGAAATCTTTCTGTAATTTTGATTATTCTATTTAAAATTGAACTCATAAAAATCACTGTCATCCAGGCCTTCGTTATCTTATGACTATAAAATAACTATTAAAAAGTGGAATGGAAGAAACAACGTATGAATTTTTCAATATCAAAAATGGAAGGAAATGTGGACTTAGCTGGCTTCTAAGTGTCTGTTGAAAAGTCAAATTCGCAGCTGTAACTTGGAATAATGTTTTGACATAATTTCATGAGAGCAGCTAAACCATCACACTGTCATAAATTGATGAATATCTATTCATGACTCACAACAGTGAATGTAAAAAAAGAGAAAGTAATAAGGAAATATTAAGTGATAAAGGTTGCTAATAATTATTATTAATTAGACCAAATAAATATAATTTGATTGTACAGGACCACTTGTGTCACTGATTTTTAAATACTTTATCTCAATTCAGCCAAGCTATTTTATTCAAAAGAAGGGCATCATATTATCAAAACAAATAGAGCTTTGATGTCTACCATAGTCATATAAAGGCATTCAGTTAAAAGGTGTGGTACCAACTACCGACTAAAAAGTTCAAGGCAAGTTTTATCCTTTGACAGTCAATAAGTTTAACCATCGCTTCAAGAGATCCACGAAGAGAAATGCCATGGTATTTGAAACATACCAAGGAATCCTCGTTTTTTATTTAAATTGTTTTGACGTAATTTGCAAAAGTACTTGAAATGCAGTTTGATGTAGCTCATCATTTCAACTCGACAAACTAAAAAAATTTAATTTCAAAAGGAAGCTGCAAACTTTCCAAATGGAAAGGGAACGTTTTGACACTGTTCTACGAAAAAAGCTAAGCTAGAATAATCAAAATGCATTCTTTCCATATTCTCCTAAAAAGAAAAAAAGACACATCTGCTTATTTGTACACTCAAATATCATATATAAGCAATTAACTTGCAGGTAAATTCATCTTCAATCCTCATATCTCCATTTACTTTTTCAAACTCACCTCACTTAGCAAAGTTAGGTTTCTTTTTGCCAAACTAGCCTTTTTTTTTCGAAAAAATAATTCAGCTAATTTGACAGAAAAGAAAAGAAAGAAGTGAGATATAAATAAGTAGATAATAAAATAATAATTTGTAATAACATACGTAATTAACATAATGTGTCCGCTTACTAGTTGAATCACTACTTAAAATTGATTTGCAATA
>NW_018108218.1:357440-383892 GCF_000183805.2 Loa loa | reverse complement strand
GCGACTTTCGCGACAGCTGTATTCCATCCCTTCCCTTCTCCATGTTGCACACTTTGTTTCACTAACAGTTAGCTATTCCTTCCTTAACATTGTCTTTTTCTTCATCTTCATAAGTTCCAGTCGTCAACTGCTGCCCGTAAACCCTTATGCAAGATAAGCATTTTTCGGTTCCTGCGAAAATTATATGTACTCTTAAACAATGAGTACTTGAAAATATTTCCGTTCTGGTAAATAAAATGAAATTCCTTCTCTTTTATGACTCACTTCCGGAGTAGTGCTTCGTGTAAATACCAAAATCCTTCGTTACTTAAATATCGTGCCAGAGAAGATCACGCAGAACGATCACTGTTATAGTACAGTAGCAGTCAAAGTTTTATGTCAGATACATAGTTCACTCAAATCCACTAAAGTGATTTAATCATAAGCTGTAAATCATCATATGACTCTGAGAAATTCGAAATTTTCAGAGAGTACACATATAGTGTGCAGTAACAGATACGTGAATTCAAAAGGAGCTTCTTTATTTGGATCCCTTACTATTAAAAAGCTGTGCTGCTTCTAGTCACTTTAGCGCCCCATTTAAGAGTGAGCTTACGATGCGTTACTTGAATATTAAAATAAAAACTGATTCGAAAAAACGTAAAAATCAGTCGCACTCAATCATCTGTGGAATAAGGGACAAGCGGAATACATCACAGCACAGGTTAATACCGCCCGTCAAGATTAACCGCTCAACTGATGCGGAATAATTTGGTGGTCACTTTGTTAGGCGTGAGATCGCTGCTGCTACAGCGCTTTTATCGTCTCCGCAATCGCATATGAGGGAGGAACAATCCCTACTCAACTGCCAAGAGACACTGATATTGCTATGGGTGGGATACTTACTTCCTTGCTCATATAGCCATAATTACCACTTCGTCGCACCTCTCCACAGTTATCTCCTCTCCTATCCACATGGCAGTGGCCAACGTTTTGTGAATGGATTGGTGGGATGTGTATGTGTGATGTGTAGGTGTATGTGTGTGTGTATATATGTATGTACATGTGTATGTGTGTGCGTGTGTGTGATGCGACAGCATTGCTTACCTCTCAGGCAGACACATACACTATGGCATAATGTGGTTGGTCGATAGCAATGATTCGTTCTGCAATGTGTTTTCTTTCAATTTGCGTCGGTATTTCCACTGACCTGCATCTGCTTCCCCATTGAGCACGTTGTGTACCTTATTTCGAATAAAGGAAGTACAGGCGAGTTTCCGTCTTGACTTTCAGTGGGCTACTATACCCACTGACCCACAGAGATACTGTTCGGGTGCTGTTATCATTCGCTGATGTGAATCGTCGAATTAGCTGACTGACTGTTCCGTATCGCTGTTCAGCGTTACCGTGAAAGAGCAGGAAGGAATCAAATCAGCGAATCATTATTTGGAAGTATTTTCCGGGGAGTAAGCGTTATAAAAGTCGACATCGGTTGCTTTATTAATAAACAAAGTCAGTGGCCATCATTACTCATCAGTTGTATTTCAATGCAACTAAAATTTTGTCAATGTATTGCAGTAGTTTCTGTTATAGTTGTAGGAGTATTGCTATAGAAATGAGCAGTAGTTTACAAGTGTTTTTGGAATTGAAGTTATTGCTCAGTTTCTGAGAAGGAAAGGAGTGAAGCACAACTTTGATTGTAGTTCTGACCGATAACACCAGCATAGAATTAGCGAAAATCTCAATTGTTAGACCGAACTTTTGTATACAACCTCCCAAATACACTACTGCACGACATCCTAAATTCAGTCAATGCTGCTTAAATTATACCGTTATGAAGTCCTCCAAAAAAGTTTAAAGGGTATTCCTTGATAAAATTATTAGAAGACGCCAGGTGTAGGAGTTGTCGAAATAATATTCATATGTAGTAGTGGCAAAATTTAGGGCAATAAAATTAATAGTTCTTATATATGTCTCAAATTAATTCCCAAGTTTTCTAATAATATTTTGACGAATTAAACTATTGGACTATTTGGTGCTGCGAAGTGTTGCTGTTGGGAGTATTTGGAGTGGGAATACTTTGACTTCTAAGTTTCAAAAAGATTTCGATGTTAGAAATGAGCGAATTTTTCGAGTTATAATTCTGCGGATATATGTTAGCACATACTTCTACTAACACAATTTGCTTTACCTCGCATTCCAAGTAATGCTGACGCCGAAATTTTTCGAGTTTTGAAAATTATGCTCACGATTGATTGGTGTTAGCAATTTTTCGTTGACACCACTATATATACTTCTGGCTCGTTTTAGGCTAACTAGTATCATTCTTGGTTTTGAGTTCATTTGCATGCTATGAAAGTATTTTCTTTAACAAAATTCAAGACTTTAAATTTTCTAAAACCTCCAAAAAATCGACGTTTTGCCACACTTTTCAATAGCAGTTTTTATCGGTTCTACAGTAAAGTGCACATATTGAAGTGTAGCCAATGTTTTATCTTCAGGAGGCTTGGAAACAATCATTTTACAGTAAAACCTTCAACACTTATCCAGTAGACTGTTTTCGACAATTCTGAGTGGAAATGAACTTGCTGAAGTGTTCTTTTACAAACTTATGTGTTTCTACATTGCATTGCAAAATAGACTAAATGAAGACCTTTTGTCTGTAACGATTAGGAAGGAATGGGTTGTCGAGATGTACGCAGTACAACTCTCATTATTAATCTCAGTGATTTGAATAAATGCCTTTAATAGTTGTGATGTAGGAATGGGAGGGATCATTCTCTCTAATTGGTATTCCTTCATGAAAGGCGTTAATTAGCTTTTATTGTTTCTTTCGATATAAATTGTGCTTGGAAGATAAAATTTGTCATAAAAAAGTACTCGTGACTAACATTTTGAGCTCTTTAATTTACTGCTGACGGATTTTAGTATCATCAGACTCAGTGAGTCCAATTCGATGCAGGAGAGGAAAGATTAGGTCCGGTCTGAAGTATTGCACCTTTATTTCAGTATACTATTTGTTTCAGCATATTACTACTTATTCCAGTATATTTTTTTTGTATACTGTGACTTGGACTAGAAAGTTCAAGACGTTAACTGCCTAACCTTAATTCCCTTAGATGGTAGTCCCTAGGGCAGATGCGTTAAAAAAACAAGTTTGGTGACTAAGAAAGTTTCCAAGATGTAAGTTTGTAATTTCACTAACATGGAGAGGCTCACTGCAATGAACGTTTGGTTACCAGGGTATGATTTTGGAAAAGCTGTGATTTGCACTGAAATAACGCCTAATGGATCAGCCATTTCGCATGAGATGCAAGGTAAAATACAGTCATATAGGTTATGAGAGTGTGGGGTAGGACAATAGTAACTTAAGGGAAACAAAAAAAGAATTGTTCATTAAGATTAAATGTGCGTTTGATTTGAGGTTTGGTTGACAGTAACATTTTGCTCGTAATTTAAATCATCGCTTTCTACTTGAAGTTGGCGTGTTATTTTGAAGGTTAAAACATTGAAATATGAGATTGTATTTCAAACATTACTGTTCTCAAATGATTTGTTTACCGATTAGAAAATTGCATCACTAAGATTTACTCTTTCAGATTCTCGTCGTACCACTAATAAATGTAATTAGGTGGTTATTAGAACTTATGGTGCTTGGATACGGTTAGTCTGAGAGATTAGAAATACAAAATACAATGATGATTTAGACCAGCGAAGAAGATCTCGGTGGTGTAATTTAGTTCGATGATGTCTGCTTTTTCGACCAACTTCTATCAGTAGATCGTGAATTCATAATAAGTCAGAGTGTATTTTACTTGAGATAGTGAAGGTCTGATAGAGTTATTGAACAAAGTGCCTGCCTTATCTGTGGCCAAGCAATGTTTCACACTTTACACTTTTGTTCTTTGTGCTAAATCTGTCATAAATGAGGTAGATTGCAGTAAATGCAGATTCTTACATCAACATCCTCATTCAGCTGCATCGATTTCATTATTACGCCCTTTCTTTAGATTCATTAACCTTGATTTTCTGAAAGTACTATATTTTATTCATTTCATCGACATTGCATTATTTATGTAAAAACGAGCCAATATTAACTGTTCTGATCTCCAAATTGATGTTCTTCGTACTTACTGTGTTACATATTGTTTATATTGCTCATTTTTTGCATATTTCAGCCCTAAAATATACGGCAGTCAACAACATCCGTGCACTTATTCACAACAATTTCTCGGCTCTGCTGGAGAAAGAGGAGATAGGGAAGGGACAGGAATCGGAATTGGCATTTTAAAACCAAATTTTGTTTATCCAGGTTAGTTTTTTTTTCCTTCCCTTGTTATGCTCATTGGTATTACTCGAAGGACACTCTTTTTATTATAGTCTGAATGCAGTAATTTTAGTTGTTCTTTAAATTCAAAATCGTCATTTATTCTTGATTTCGTTCTCAATTTTAATTTATGAATTGAAATAAAGTTTCATTTACATAGATTTATCTTGATCTCGAAACATTGCCAGCAGAGAGGGTAGAGTATCCTACTTTAGAGAGAGAGTTACTTGAGACTAATGAAGTCAGTTTTCCCTGGTTCAGTATGCAATGGCAGAATACAGCAGCATTGATATCATTGGTGGCAATTAGAGAGGAAGTGCTGTATTGTTTAATATTCAGCCAGTTGTTCATTTATTATAGCGTCTGCGACTAATCAGCATAAGCAAGAGCAGAATATTACTGGCGACGGCGAAGTTTCCTCGCACTGGGCAGCTTTCAAAATGATAATGGCTGAACGAGCAGCCCAGTGTTTAGCAAAACTTGGTTTGGACACTGTCACAACTGCAGCTACTTCCGCTACAAATATTCTGCATCCGCAAATAAGTCAACCACAAAATACAATTATTACGACGGATTCGACTGCGATAGTTTCTGCAACACCGAATGACTTGGTGACCACATCTGGACATCATCGAAGGTATTCTTGTCTAATAATATTTGTTTCTTTTGCTTTAATATATCTATGAGTAAATATCTAGTTACGGCGATAATTACAGCTCTTGTTTTTCGCAGCTTGTATTCTGCATTTTTGCATTGTTTTTAGCGACCAGGTTTTGGGATTTTCTTGCTTTCAGTAGGTGTGACTTGCTTCTTGAACAGAAAATAATCTTCCGGGGCTCTACTAAGATTTCAGTAAAATGCTAAAGTCTTAAAGGATAATGCATTGACTACAAACGAATGGCAAATAAATCTTTTGATAATTTTAGGTCTCGTAGTTTGCGCGAACGCACAGGTGTTGATCAGCGTCTGGAGCGGTTACCTAGTGGACCCGTAACAGTACAGAAATTTACACCACATACAGTCATTCCAGGAAGTAATATTGAAAAAAGGTTTCTACTGATTTATTAAATAATCGTTTTTTTTTTTTGGCACACTGAGTAATGCATTTTTTTTTGGCACACTAATAATGAAGTTAGTGCAGGTACTCCATTTCTTGTAAGCGCTTCTTAACGATATTACTGCTTCTTGTATTATGCTTCTATAGTGTTTCTTGTTTTTATGTCAGCCAATCGAAAAATCTTGAAAAAATATTGATTTTCCTTAAATTGGATATTGTGAGCTTTTGACGAAGACAAGCTAGATTAGAGAAGATCAGGCGAGGTTAGGAAAGATTTTTAATAAAAAAGAAGGGGTGAGGAGGAATTAAAAGAATGGGAAGGAAAGTATAAGGCTTGAAAAGAAGGGATTAATTTCTCCACAAAATAACCGCTCGATATCGTTTTTCATCTCTTTATAGTATTGGTTCCCAACTTTCTTGACCACGGTCACTTTGGCTTCTTTATTTGTAGTAGGGACAACAAGGTTCAAAAATAATAAATTTTGTTAAATTGATAATAAACTTTAACAAACAATGATAACAAACTAATTTTGGTACATATAGTATAACATTATAACCCGAATAAACTTCTATCCACGCAAACGAATCTAAGCATAACATAAAAAAGAAACAATTCTCGTTTGTTTTCTATTCACAGCGCCGTCTTCCTCGGTGGCCGTATTTTAGTTCTCACGAACCACCGGTTGGGAAGCACTACTCGTTTTTTTTTGTTTTTATGTTCTCCTAATAAAGAAACATCAAGTTAGATTAAATGTGGAAGAATGTATCAAAAGTGAATAGAAGGACTGGAACAAAACATTAAAATGCCTTCAACGACTTATAGATCATCACTTGATAGCGAATGATATTATAGCTTGGGATACTAAACTTAACCTTCAAATTATATCATTTTTATTGTATTGATGATTGAAATAGAAGTGGTAGGAATAATGAAAGGAATTGGAAAAGCGGTATAGAGCTTTGTAGTCTTATTTTATGTAACAGTTTAAAACTTCTGCCTGTTTACTTCATCGTCAAACGATTACGGCACATATTACAAAAAATCGATCAAGTTGGTTTGTAATTGTGGTATATCAAGTGGTATTATTTTTTTACTAGAAGACAAATACTTTCAGTAGACCCGTACTTATTCATAATTTCGCCGAACATGTACGATTGATGTCAGCTGATTCAGATTTCCGATTTTCTGAAGAATACGAAGTATGTTTTTATGGTAAAGTCCATTCTTAGTAGTGTGTACTGATGTTACCATCATTATTCTGAGCATTTATTGTCAGTTTCAAACATAATTCGGAAACTGCTTTTAATTTCATCATTGTCAGCACAGTTGTTTTAAATTAATGAAATTATCTTCTGGAATTTCAAGGATCTGAAATTGGTAGGACATGGACAAACATGTATAGCAGCGGACTTAACAGTGAACCGAGCAAAAAATCGTTTCACCAACATATTGCCATACGACCATTCTCGTGTAAAGCTTATACCAACTGATGATGACGATGGTTCAGATTACGTCAATGCATCTTACATTCCTGTTAGTTGAAATGTTTTTATCGAAAGTCTTCAAGACATGATCATTATCAAACTGTTAAAATGTCCTGCAAAATACATCATTTGTAATGAACAGATTACATAAAAGAATTATTCATTATTTTATGACAACTGATAGCTATGTGATAACCATTGTGAGTAGAACGCGAGAGGTGAAATATAAATGGCAGTAGTAAATGACGTTCATTACTTTTTTTTTACAGGGATTCAATTCACGTCGCGAATTCATCGCCGCACAGGGACCTCTTCCTTCGACACGTGATCATTTTTGGCGAGTTGTTTGGGAACAACATTGTCCGGCAATAGTTGCTCTGACGAAATGTGTTGAGAAAGGACGTGACAAATGCCATCAGTATTGGCCAGATAACGATCAGCTCAGCGTCCTTTACGCTGATATTGAGGTTTACATTTCTGTAATCCTTATAAGTATGCTGTATTTTTCGCTCTTAATTTTCTGATCCTAAGATAATTTACTCAAAAACTCGTTTTATCTACGACAATTGTATAGTCTCTGCTTCTCGTAAAGCTTATCTTTCTTAATTGCAAGTCTCTGTTGCATCTTTTTATTTCTCGGGTGTATAAATCCGTGTTTTAAGGTGACATTAATGAACGAAACAGTGTACGAGGAGTTCACAGTACGTGAACTTAGGTTAACAAACATGAGCGAACCATTGGCACCTCCTCGAACAGTGAAACATTTACATTATATGGCATGGCCTGATTTTGGTGTTCCTGAATATGCTATTGGTTTAGTGCATTTTGTTCGTCTTTTTCGAACTCGACTACCACCTTCACCTAACAATAAACCGACTATTGTGCATTGCAGGTTTGATATTTATTGTTGTGAGAAATAAAAAGAGAACTTGTTGGTTAATAAGTCCACCGCATATTCCAGTTTAAGTCCCTTCTACCATTAACAAATTCTTTTCTTCAAACTAGGATCAAGTCTGTTGCTTAGTATTATTGGCTATTTTTCAATGAATTTGCCACTGCTAGTTATTTGGACCTAATGAATAATAAGATAATGGGCAGATATGAAGTCCTATCATATTAAACTTAATGGAATGCCATAATAACACGGAGGCACTTTGATTGCAGTGCTGGTGTTGGTCGAAGTGGTACGTTCATAGCGCTGGATCGCCTGATACAGTGTGTTGCAAAAAGTTTACCACTCGATGTTTTTGGCATTGTTTATGAGATGAGACTCGATCGTTGTCATATGGTACAAAATGAGGTAGCGTTTTTCTAAATTCTGTTTTTCCTGTTTAATCTTTTCGGCAGCATCGCCACGGTTTATGATGACCTCGTACCAAATCTCTGCAGTACAACCATTTGATCAGTTCTTTAGAACTTACTGTTAGCCATCCATTAGCTAGGGATGATTTTTTGAATTATCTGGTCGGCATAAATGGGAACAATAAAATCGAAAACTTTATTCGAAACTTTATTTTCAGCAGCAATATATATTCATCCATCATTGCTTGCTCTATGTTCTGGAAGCGGAATATGATACGGCTAAAAATTTGATTGGTAACAATTCATCGCAAACTGGAAATGACGAGAAGACAATAACTTCGACTTTTCTCAGTGACAACGGTATTATCGGCTTTCCAAATAGTATCATCAGTGGTAGCGATGTCCAAATAATAAGCATTAATGGAGGTACCACATTTATTGGAACTGCATCGCAACATCAACCCAGTACTACATGGATTACCACCCCTCGCGTTGAAGTACATCTGAATCCAGCATTCGATGATGATGAAGGTATCGCTGAATCTGGCTTGTAACAGTTTTCCACTCATTTTAATATTTTGTATTGCATATTACTTACGAAAATACCTGGATGGGACTGCTACATTGAAATTGAACATTTTGATAGATTCAAAACTCACATTATTTGAACAGCCGGAAGTATAGGTCCAGCTTTCTTGACAACATTGTTTTAATGTTTTCCTTTCACTTTCTACAATAATTCTTTTCTAATTTCTTCGTAACTGTTTTCAAATATCCAAGGTACCAGTCAGGTTAAATAGTAATGAATTCTTAATACTCAGTCACATTTTGAACAAACTACCTCGTGGTTTGTGCAGTATTCAATGTTTCCATGATCTTCTTGTGAAAAATTTCTTTTTCTCATTCTTGGAAATTTGAAAATATCGTGAAATTATGGAATAGTACGGGTTTCTTTTTCCCACAATTTGTGATGTTTTATGAGACTAATGCCTCTGCGTCAGTGATTTTGTATATTGTTGTTCTGTTGCTCAATAAAAAATTTAAAAAATGTGATTATCTTCTCCCGCTTTTTCTCATTTGGAACTTTTGCCACTGTTAACTTTCGTAGGCATCTATCATTAATTCTTCCTACATGGTGATCGCTTCTGAAATTATTTGAACGAATAAAGTTTTAGTTCTAATTATCCTTCGATAACGTCGCAAGATACCACTAAACACGTTTTGAACACGTTTTGTGATAAAACAAAAGGCGATAGGTAGGATTCAGAAACCTCGCATCGAAATGATGAATTTGTCCTCACGGTAGTGTTTACATTTTGCTGAACTTGGCGTTCAAGCATCATCGTTCCAGTCAAGTTTTCTTAATTTATTCATTCTTTGAATCTATAATTTACTTGAGAATTTCGCTCCATTAATGTACAAATGACTGGGAACGAAGTCCGGACAATTTGCTTGGACGTGAATCTGACGGGTACGACATTGACTGGTGTCATCATCAACGGACACTTTGAAGTCTACGACACAACCATTATCCTGGTCTGAATCCTGAAAAAACTTTTAATTTAGGAGTCGGGTATTTGCTGGAAAGGGCAGTCGAAATTTCATTTTCGATTGAGATGAAATATTCCCCAAAGTGAGGACTTCTCTAAAGTTTGGATAATCGATTTTATCGCTATACAGTTAACGTCAGCATCACTGGCATAATCAATCGGGAATCAAGGCTTTGGTTGATACTGTAATTAATTTTAATTTTTAAAGATTTGGTAAAAAGATGCTAAGGCAGCATATGTTTTATTTGAATCTGAAATCTGCTGATAAGGATTAAAAGATGCAGGATGCAACCTCTAATCAGACTTCACATTGCCTAACCAGTCGATATAACAATCTGCCCAAAAAATAAAGTGCAGCTAGACCAGCTAGAATGGTGACTCAGAAATTTCGTGAAGTTTCTTTGGTGCCTATCTTTCTATCCTTCACATCATTCTCTTCATAGGTCATTCTGTCCATCCGGTAGTGTCTTTGCCATATTGGCTCAAAGGAGCATGTTGGCAAATGTTAGTTGTTGAGAAGTTTAGAATAGCATAAATTAAAATCCCTAAATTTCTGAACATGGGTGAATAAATGATATAAAACATAAATACGCTTTGCAATAGATAAGTCTAATGAGGGGAGTGTATTAGTTTTAAATTTCTGTCAATTAATTTTATAGCTACATCTAACAAGTCAATTTAGATAAGCTGCTGAGCAAACAACGCCATCTTATGTTTGCTTCATAGTCGTCCTATCTAGCTTGCAGTTGTGTCAGCAGTGGAAACAGACTATGCAACAGTTTTAGTTCTAGTAGAAGATATGGAATCATGATTTATGAAAGAAGTTATGAAGGTCGCACGTAGAATCTCTTAGCTGTTAAGAATGATTTTTTTGTTGGAATTGTTTCGTTGGATTTTATTGTCGGATTGGTGCTCTTTCGAGATGAAGAAACAGTTGTGGAGGAATTACTGGAAAAATGCATAAAATTTTGAACAAAACATTGAAAAATTGTTCTTCTCTTCATTTGTAATGTAAGAATATTTGTGCTTTAAAGCAGACTGAGATTAATCAAAGTGTTAAAAACGAGCTTCACAGATTTCGAGTTTCCCATATAACCATACTCTCTAATTAACAATAATCGTCTATTATCATCGGTCATGTAAATGCGATCCGTTTTTCGTAAGTTTTTTTGCGAAACAATGGGGAAACAGAGCAAATCTTCGACTCGGTTAGCAGAAAGAATTTTTTTGGAATCGACATCCTGTCGTAACGATATTCGATCTTGCTAAAATGAAACTGATTGAAGAAACTACCGATTTCATTAGCCCTTAAACTTTACCGTTTTAATTAGAACATTCAACTTTCGTAAAACCGAGTCAAAATTAAAATTATTGAGTCTGTGCTTTTGCTTTCCATTTCTAACTTTAAATTGAATTTTGTTAAAGATAATAGTCACATTCATTTTGAAGATTGAGGAAATTTACCTCTGCTTTTTTTATCTTCTCATATTCTTCAATGATGTCACCTGAAAAAGAGGTTACATTTACTTTGCAGTAAATGATTATCCAGAAGCTCTTGGAAGATGTTATTGATATCAGCATCAACCAACATAAATGAAGCTTACTTTTAGTGGTCGTAGTCATTGCTATTCCTGAAAATTTTTTCTGCAATTCATTATAAAATCATTGTAAACTCAAAACTGAATCATTATAAAAATTTACTTATTTGAAATTTAGAGAGAAATAAATTTTTCTTATGAAATAAATCCTCACCTTTAATAACTCATAAAACTTTCCAAAATTTGCAAGACAGTCAGATTGACAACCGTATCTTATTAGTTTTCGACCGTGAAATGATAAAAGAGTTCATTTGTCGTAATAGTATTCAAATTCATTATATCATAATATTTAAATTAAGTCATCGTGGCGAGAAAGCAGCTATCGGAACTTTTCGCGGAAGTGTCACATATGTATTGCTTCTTTGCTTTTAATGCACTTCACACATTGTTTTGTGTGATCGAATGGTTTGCATACACACCTACTTATTGATATGTATTTATAAGTTTTGTTATTAAATATTTAGTAACATTAAATAATCGTTGCTACATCGTCGGTTCTCCGCTTACTTACACGTTGACACACGTCACAATCCTTCTCGATTCCGAGTCCATCTTTCACGCTATCGTAATTTTTGCAACTCCAAATCTTCTAAGCGTATAAAATTTAAGCCGTAAATTTAAGCACACCAATAATTGTTAACATCTGCCGGAACTCAAAAAAAAAGTTCAAAAATCTGATAGACATAAGTGAAAGATACATAAAACAAGATTTATTAATTGTTACGACAAACAATAAAGCACAGAGCGGAACAAATCACACATAGTAACTGGGTGAAATAACATTTTGTATGAAAACGAGCAATTTCTGTATCACATCCTTTTCACCCGTTTCAATCATCTTATCATGATGAGTGCGCAAAAATGACCGAAGTGTCTCTGTTATTGTGTTCTGTAAACTATTTTAATTTTAATTTATTTAATTCAATAACTAATCAAACCATTCATTACACTGTTCGAAACCCTTATGGACAAAGATGACCACCACTTCTACCCGACGCGTACGATACCCTTCCTAGCTTTTGTATCTGAATAATGCATATTTGAAATAAAGTAATGATACCAATGTTAATTCAAGAATACTAATAAGAATACTAATTTTTCAATTTAGAATCGAATTCAGAATCTAATTTATTATAAAAGATAAATATACCTGCTGCCTTTCACTAATGCCTGATAAAGGATGCTTGGAAGAAAAAATGGTTGCTTACACGTGTTAAAGAATCAGAGTTAATGCCAAGCTGGCAGTACTTTGGTATCATATCGAATACCAATGGTGGAATAGTGAATGGAAAAGCACGAATTACTGCGGATAGGGCCAATACAGCGCCATGTCTCTTGCTTAGTATCTTATGATTCGTAAGCTCGAATAATTCCTTCTGATAAATTATTTTTATAGTTTGCAATTCTCTGATGACTGCATCTCTCAGTTCAAATTTCAGAATAATAAAGTCTTCTCAGTGAACTTACAATGTAACAACTTGTGAGCGATTGAAAACCGCAGTGTATTAGCGCTGTTAGGCAATCAGCTGCTTCTCGTCGTACTTCAAGTTGTGTATGGCAGATTGCATTATAAACCATTCGTCTATAATTTCATTTTTTATTCATTTTAAATACAGCGAAAAATCACATAGGAACTGAAACGAAATTTTTACATAATTCATTGGTGCAATTGGGAAGAAAAAAAAAACTGACGGACGTTTTATTTGACTTTTTATCCACACTTCCCAGACACGCAATCAAATAGGCTCAAAATACAAAAGTGGTGACATGTGAAAATACGCTAAGCTAAGAAAGGTATAAGCTTGCAAGAAATGTTTACGGATTTTGCTTAAAATTACGACATTTTCCTACCGTTCATCACTTTTTCAAAGACGCAATAACTGCGCTTCCTGCGTCTGTAAACAAACGGGTCAATAAGCATCCTTTGTTTTTATTTTAACTTTATTTATTATTTCCAGTTATGAGTGTCACTCAATGTCTCTTATTATCTACACCGATCATTCTACCGCTCATTTCGATTGCGGTTTTATACAGTCCCTTAATTCAGGTAGTGAAATAATTTTCCTCAGAGAAACTTACCGCACGATTTCAGGCCTTTCTTGTTTTTCACAAACAAGTATGTTTGAAAATACGAATACATGAAGGAATTTCATTATAGATACCCATGCTTTCCAGCTCGTACTCTTATTCATCGTCTATAATTGCTATTTAAATTTTCTAAACAATCTCATTGGAAAAGAAATTATGGAAAAGATTATCTCAGACGATTTTCCGCGGAAGTCATTCTTCTGTCCCATTATAGATCTCTGATTTCTACAAAACTAAATTGAAACGATTTGTTTCACAAAATTAAATATGAGGAACTATGGAAATGTTGAATTCAAGGCTGTTACATGTACTTGTTCAACACTGTTCAACATCTCATCAGCAAGTTCATCGCATAGATAAATACCAGACCATGATTGGAACAAGACATCACTTGCACCAACTGCCAAATCGGCATCCCTCACCACTTCTGTCTCGTCGTTGCTGAAAAAAGTTTGCTAAAAAATGTCGCTAAAAAAGCGACACAGTGTACCATTTCACAAATATTCCTTATCATAACTGCTAAAAATTTTCAAAAACAGCAAAGTTTTAAATAGAAAATTGAAAGAAATGAAATAAAACAGACTTACTCGGCTGTTTCCTCATCAGCTAGATGGGTTATAAGCGGGAAGAGAGATATGATAGGCGATGATAAAGCTACGAAACAGGATAGGAAATATGCATTCAAAAATCTCAGCAGAGTTTTAATATGCAATTGGCGCTGAAAAGAATTAAAATTCAATCTTTCACTCTTTTTTCTTTCTACTGAAACTAAGTAAGAGTGTTAAAAAATGCTTCTAATTTGACAAATATTTAACACGGGACAATCATTATGCATAAACTCAGCAACTTTTCAAATCGTTTCTTAAAGAGTTATTGAAATGAATTTCCGGTAATGATTATAGCAAAATCTTGCAATTCACCCCTATGACATTCGGATTGGTAGCAATCTCATTGTTAAATCTCCCCTTAATATATAGTGAATTTTTCAATGAAGTAACAAATGGTGGTGACGATGATACTGTTATCAGCTTTGATTGCACTCCAGCAGATGCATCTCTCTTGCCTATTTGTATTTTCTTTAACTTCATCATTTCCTTAATCTGCAAAAAAGTATTTTTTTTGGAAAACTCAAGCACAATTAGGTTTAAATTCATAGAAAAACGGCAATAAAATACGAACTAATTTAAAGGAAATAAAACACAAAGAATTCAGTGAATACTTCTTGGAACGACAAAAAAGAGTTATTACGTGAGTGTCGAATATGTCCATTATTTCTCCCAACTTTGGAATTCTGTATTTTACTGGTATATTGCTCTCATCACCCATTGCAAAACCATAAACAGCAGGAAATGAAAGGACGCTGTAATTAATTTTTGAGACACTTCCATCGTTACTAGAGTAACTAAGGCTTCTCAGGCTTTTGATGATTACGAAATGCAACCATAATATACTGGAGTGTGAAAAAGTTTGGCATTTAAATCATCAAACGGATGGGTTCCAGCAGATACTCTTAACTGATGCGCTATCAAAATTTTTGAAAAGATTGATGAATTTTTTTTTTCAGAACTTTTCAGCCGAAATTAATTAGCAAATTTAGAACTTCGCGATTTGCTCTCTTTCCGGTGCCAGCCATGCCTGCGAAATCATAACATTTGCAATTTGTATAACTTGATTTAACAATTCGGTTGTTCTCCAAGCTGAGCATGAAGAAATATACTGTATAAGACCCAATCGTCTGGAAAAACATCAGACTGGAAAATTGATTTCTCTCAATTTCCTAGTTTTTTCTAATCAATTTTCTAATTGACCTCTGATTTAATCATCCGAAATTTCTTGTAACAGAAACTAGTAACTAAAGTAAGTAAAACTTTGGCATTTCTTATTTGACTTTTCTCAGTATCTCTTTGATCTATTATTTTTTTCGAACTTTTAGGGGAAGAAATAACTTACACACATCGATGCCATGTTGTCGGAGCAGGCCTTAAAGTAATTTCAAATATTGTTTCAATGAGCCAATGGAATCTCCTCACATCGGTAACATCCAAGCAAAATTTCAGTGCGATATCCCAATAATATACTGTTTCTGACATCAAACCTGCAACCATTCAAATACATTTGGGACTTTTCTGCCAGAAGTAATTAAATGATTGGAAATTAACTTAAATTTTCAAGATACCTTCAATTTGGTAGAGAATAATAGGTTTCAACCAGACCCATATCTCCTGCAGGTTTTTGAAAACCCAGTTCCTTGAACCACGGATAATGCCAGCGCAATATACTGCCGCAAGTTTCGTCTGTGCGCGCCGTATAACAGGACGCTCATTCTTTAAATTATCATTTATAAGCTTTGGCACAAAATCATTTGTTGGATCGCAAAAATTTCAATACAACTAGCTGAGAATTTTTACTCAAATACGATAATTTGCAAAAGAGTATACAAAAATGAATTGAAACGAAGTGCTTTTACCTCCGAACTACATAATGATTCTAGCAATATTTTAAATTGCGGTGCCAGTGAGTTACCAAAGTTTCGGAACAAATACTGAAAAGAGAGTCAGAAATTACTATATGGATACCATAATGGTAGCAAATGGTTTATCTGTCTTACCTATAATAAAAGAATGAAAAAATTCAAGATCAAAATCAAAATGATAAAATGCGATAGGATACTTTTACAAAACGATATTCGCTGACATAAAATACATCACTGTCTTCCTTTTCTTTTAACAGGATAGCATGCCAAAAGGTAAGAAATTGTTCATCCTTCATATATTCAAGTATTAATTTCTCAACATCATTAAATTCCGACACGGAGCGCTGCAGTTCTGTTTGCGCGTTTGCTGGAGCTGACACCATTAATTTCCTGAAATACTGCAAATATATCAATTCAGGAGAATAGAGCTGCAGCGCACCATACGTTTTTGGTAACTTACATCATCATGAAGTAAACGGTATTGTATACAACTCTACCGACACAGCAGTTTTAATCCTACTCTCTCTGGAATACTCCAGTATGCCTTTACAACACTTGAAGGATCCAAATGTTTGCAATTTTAGCCTCTTAACCAAATATTAGTAATTTAAGATAGTGGAAAGGAGAAGTTAAACAATTCTATCACGACATATCACATATTTAAGTTCAGAACAAGCAAACAGAGGTATCTAAGTAACTGTTAGTTATCCTGATATGCAGTAATTCCAAAAAGTGTCATGCATAATTTCACCTTGGCCACTGATAAGCGCCCCAGTGCGGCTTCGATACAAATATTGTTTCGTTCCAAGTTTGTTCATCTTTTGGCAACCGAGCACGGTCATAAACGATGCATAAATTATCAGGTCTTAAACCACATGCATATTTGAAATGCGGATCAAATACCTGAAGAACCACAGTGTTTACATATCAAAAAAGTAACCTCTGCAAACTTAATAACAAAATAAGATGCCAGTAAACTTCGCAGATACTAAAATGCCTTATCAGGTGGGTCCCATAATATTCTTTTTGTCAGTGGCTTATTCCATTCTAAATAACTAGAGAGACATTCAGCAGCAACATGTCGCCACCTTGCACGAACATCAACCAACATTTGCAGGAATACCTAAAAATACTTTATTTAATTTCATCTCATGCCACTGAAATAAAGCAAGAAAAATTCAACAATTTTTGAAAGCTGAAGGTAAAAAAGAGTCAAATCTTTCAATTATGCAAACTAACTTCTGCCACTTCAGCCGTGAAAAGAATTCGATGAAACGTGAAAAGGAATGTTCGCGCTGAATCAACTTGCCGCCAATGGTACAGCTGTCCCTTATTTTTGCATATTTCGGTGAGTTCATTGCGAAAACCATCTATTCGTCTACAATAATAGATACAAAGTTCCTTATACAATGCTGTTCAATTAACTTTTTACCAGCTCAAACTAAATATCTTAAATGACAGATCACGGCAACTGCGGTCGACATTTACTGATTAACAAGAAATTATGAGGAGTCATTTTTTATGAGAATTCAGGAATATCAGACTTACTGTTGATTCTTTTCATGCTTTTCATTGAATCTGTTTTCTGACGTAAGAATTGCCTGCAAGCAAGATAGTTCTTGGTATTTGGCACAAAATCTGTTGTTAGCATTGCTATCGGCAAGCATCTCCTGTGCAATGACACGAATGTTTGTTGAATTCTGTAAAGAAATTTGCTAATTAATAACTTAATGAGTATTCCTCATAGAATCGACCAGACTTTCTTGCCTTTAAGATAAACTTTATACTTCACCTTCACCTTTTTTTGTTCTCTTAAATTTTCTTCTGACTATTCAATACATTCAATTTTTTCAATTTTTTCAAATTTATTCAATACAAGTAAAATTACTTGTATTGAATAAATTAATAATGCTAGATAATTTAAACAAAAATTACGGAATACTGTCAATGGAATTAGGAAATGTCAAACTCAAGATACGACATCTAAATTATCTTGTATCATTGAGTAATGATAAAATATTTTATATCGTCACAATTTTCGAAGCATTAAGTGATGAATTCACTATTATTACTGAATTTCACCTTCTCAGCGAAGGTAAAAATTTATTGAGAGAGCTCTTATCAGTAAATCCTGGAAAAGTCAAATATATAGTGAAGTTAAACGAAATGAGTTAATGCAAATCCCCTTAATGTTTTTATTTTTAAATAAAATGAGCAAAACTTTGGATAGAACTGTGAATACATTGGTCTAGCTAAAAACTTACGATGTTTCTTTCAAGTATCCAATGTTTCACAGAAACAGAATCAATACAGTGTTGTACCAAAGCAATTATAGACGGCTTCTCGGAAACTTTAAGCTTTGCAACTGCTAACCAACACTTACATCGGGTAGAAATTGTATTTGAAATTAAAAACCCACATTTGTTCAAAATATACAGCGCACCCTAGAAAATCTATTTAGATCATGCTAAAGTGCAGTAATTCCAATCCAAAGAAAAAAAAACAAAGAATTCGGTCCACAGCACTAATTCAATTTCGCAGCTTTAATATTAATAACAAACAAATTACTTTCAATTCAATCTAAAAAGGACACTTTTCTGGGTTACCTTCATTTCTTCATGACTGATATTACGTTTTGGATCTAAATGCTCCAACACATCGTCCACTAACAAACATTTCGAATTTGGAAATTTTGTTGTTAGTTTGATCAGCGTTGTTTGAGAGGCGATACGTACCTTTAACAAAAAAATTTAGTATAAAATTATTTTAATAGAAGTCTTTTCTCTTATATTTGAACATACTGGCAAACCTTACATCGGTGAAAAAATTTGTCCCAAGTTTGATGAGATCCTTCATGATTTTGAGATGTGATTCGGTGAATTTGGAATTTTTGATATACAGATCCTGAATTTACTTTCACGGATAACAAATTTTTATGACTAATGTAATGAAACAAATTGCTAACACCATTTTGCTGCCTGAGTGCCGACATGTACAATCATATATTTATCGTAGAAGTACAGAGAGAAATGTTATTCTACATTAAAATTACTTCATCTCACTTGCTCAAAACAATAATTTTTTGATCTCCGTGTCCTAAATTTTTGAAACCTGTGGACTCGACTTCAAGCAATTCAATAAATTAATGAATAGCAAACTTTTTGATATGAAAAAACCCGCCGTTCAAAAGCGTCATACAGTTCAGCACGACGTCCCTGTATCGGGTCATTGTAATTTATTCTTGTATTTTTTCTGCGCGCACGAAAACTCGGTGATGACTAAATACGTCTGTTAGTTTGCTTGAATTCTAAAAACTTTTGAAGATTGCATTTTCTAAACAAGAAATATGAAAATCATTGAGAGAAGTCGTGATATGAAATCGAAGGAAAATACTACAGGACACTTACTCCCTCAGTACATAATGTTTGCAGGACTGAAGAAATGAGCAGAAGATTCTTGGACTGATCGTCCTGCTGGTTCAATAAAAATTCCATTAAATTATGCATTGTAATACGCACTCTTTCTCGAATATTTTCACCGTTAAAAAAAAGCACTGAAAATGTCAAAAGAGATCTTAATTAACAACTTAATGGAGGCCCAATTACATAGGAGTTTGCTGATGTGTGAAAACGACAACTCTTTCTCATTTTCACGTAAAAGTTTGGAACTATTCGAGAGAAACAATTCCACTTCATAATTTGTCATCGAATCTATTTTAGATTTTAAAACCCTTAAAAACTAGAAATATCATACAAGATGCGCTAATCATCTCTCTTTTTAGTCAAATAATGGTTTTCTAAAAAAGAAAAAAAACGAAAGAAAATGGAACTTTTCATGCGCGGTGACACAGATGTTATATGTATGGGATCCATATCAACAATCGTCTCACTCAGCTTAATTTCTTTTGTATTGAAAATTGGAAGACGATTGCCAACACAGGACAGTAAGCTATCGACAACGAACAATGAACGCTTGATTGCAAATCTGTCATTTCATAATTTTAATTTTTTTAAATAATTTGAAGTCAAATTCAATTTCTAAATTTCGATATTTTTTTTTTGTAAACAGAATTGCATGAACAATAAATTAACAATCTTGTAAGAATTGAAAATTTGTAATCCACGGAAAGTTCAATAAAATACTACATAAAGCTGATGGAAGCCAAAGAAAAGAAACAAACTTATCCATATTTTCCGGCGCTGCGAGTAATTGAACCTCGGAATAAGCAAATTCATTTAATAATTTTTCTGCAAAATCCACTTCAGCATCCGTTGGGATATGCCATTTTATTGTCACAACATCTTTGAGACACTTAACACCCCATTTCTGTAACAGAAATATAAACTTTTATGGGCAGTTCCAATGTTAAAAGTCTACCGTTATCTATCTGTGCATGAAACTTCCCATTTATAGAACAGCAGCGTTTTCAAGATCGATATTTGTCGTGAAAGCCAATACGAACCGTGTTGTCGTAAATCATTCATTATTGTTATTATTTTCTCTACTATTTATCAAATCAATACAAAAAAGATCAACATCATTATCATTTTCCAAGAATTTTTTGAAATAAATTCAAGATTTACCTTAATAGGCAAAGATAAATGCAATGGCAAGTCCAGATTACGTTGTCTATCTTCCTCTGATATAGGATAAATTTCTATTAGCTGTGTTAAAAGATTTTTAAGCGACCAACATGATCCCTACAAAAAATTCAAGAAAACAATAGAAAATTTTGTAGCAAATTTAAAAAAGTTTATAACCAGCAGAAAAGAAAATTTCTAGCATAGATCATTCTCAAAAATTGAGTTGAAAAAAAAGTACCTGATATGCGTTATAACAAACCATAGACATAGTACATTTGTGCATTTGAATACATTCCTTTTGATACTTTAATAGCAAATTACTGGGCACAGAGAAGATCATCTCCGACAAATATGTAAACCACATCGTCGTTGCATCAAGTTCTTTCAATATTTTCTTCTCTTCTGAAATACGAAGTAACTAAAGAAACACGAAAATTCCTTTATCCGTAAAAACACCACTCCCATTTTACATCCTTCTAATAATTATGAATATCCTACATTCAAATATTTGCAAGCTGAGCGTCTATACAATATATTGGAAAACTTGTAAATCTTTCATTTAAATATTCATGAAACTTTCAGTCGGCATGCGGAAACAGCTAATTCATTCACCTGTTACGCACTGTTTTTGCTTCTCCAACAAAAATTCAACATACATCGGAAAATAACGGACCGGATTGGCCTGAATATAACCGGGTTAAGCTGAATATTAGCCTGAATTGCCCATTTTATAAGCATTCAGTACAGTTCAAGGTTATGGCAAGATGGAATGAAAGTGGCAAAAACCTAAAAACTGAATATATTTTCCCTGAAATTCTTTAAAATCTTTAGCAGTGACACGTTTTCTCTGCTCGTGCTTATCTTTACTTCTCATTATTTAAAGGTTAAAAAAGAAATATGCTTGAACTGCAGTATGCACTTACATAAATGGATTCTTGCATAAGTGAGCATGCAGCATCGGCAGCAATAACGTTTTCGAATTCAGACGTAGAAATGAATTTGTAGGTCTGATCACCGATTAGCTAAAAAATGAACCTCAAGGTTGGTCTTAAGTTCCATTTACGTATCCTTACTGTCCACTTTTTTTTCTCACCTGTATTTAAAGTATTCTCTTTTATATCTGGAGGATGTGATAATAATTTAAAAAACGCATATTCACTTATGCTTCATTAAAACTCATAGCAATTTCTTTTCTACAATTACAAAAATCAATATCGGTACTTTAAATACATATAGGAAAAAGTGGAAAAAGCTTGAACACAAATCTGCCAATCGATTTATAGGCTGGGTATATTGGATAAGAAATTATGAAATTTAAAATTGTAACTTAGCTTATAACCTCTAGATGAATCAATGAATAGATTAATATGGACAGTTGAATAATCTTCATCAAGTACAATTAAATATCGGGAGTAATTTGGTTTCTGTTGATAAGATTTTAAACTGTTTACTAAATTTTAAGTGAAATTTGACTTAATTAATGCCTTGAAGTTACTCTTACAAAATAGGATGTACTCACTGTAATGTACTCTCATAATTAAAATATCAAACAATGAATTCTAATGGCTACACCATACCTCAACAAAATTGGATGAACAATTAGAGAATAATGCATGAAAAGCGCTTTGCATGCTTGTACTTATCACAGCTTCTTCATTTCCAATCAATATTATCTCCGAATTATCACATATAGAATCCACATATGATATGCCATCACTTGGAGCAGAGCTTGATAGTTGCGTTATTACTTTGAATATTCTAAAATTGCTATCAGATGATGTGACCACTCAAATATGATAGTAGTAACTGTCAGAAAAGAACATTCAACTTTACAAATAATATTTGTTCACGCTAATAAAAATATGTTCTAATTAAAGAGAAGGTAAAATGAGACTTTCAGTGCTCCTCAGTGCATATATCAAAAGCGCAGATAGAAATGTAATCTAGAATTGGACAATAATGAGAAAATCAAATATATTAAGATTGAGGAGAAAAGTGCTCTGAACCCGGCTTTCGAATATAATTATAAACATAGTTAGCAATACTTAAAATATTTAAAATGTGATAAGTAAAATCATAATGTGTTGTATGCTTACTTGTACAATATCAAAACAACACAGTATGAATGATACTATCTATAGTTCACAGCGTTGCAAAATTATTTCATTATCCCATAACTTTTTAGCATCAAAAATCAGTTTAACTTAAAACACAGTACTATCTCGTGCTTCAGTAATTAACTTTTGAAATAACTTAATTTAGCTTAAACTTATGTAGTGATACTTTTCTGCTTAATGAAAAAATAAAAAGCGCAAAAGCAGACAATTTACTTATTCACAAAGTCCTGCACGATATTTGGGAACCGTGATGTTAATTTACAAAGATGTTTCTCCTCTTCGCTTAAATCCATATACTTTTCCATTTCGGGAGCAGCGGAGCAATCCACAATTGGAACTAATTGGAAAATGGTTTCCAATGTCTAAATTCACACCAATTTTACAAATTCATGCATTTTTCGAAAAAAATAAAATAAAAATAAATAAAAAACAAAAAGAAAACGGTCGCATAATTCCATCCAAAAGAATGCTTATCCTTGTTCCTAGCAAACCTTAGTTCATGCCTTTATCAATTAAATAACCTATTGAACCTATTGCACTGAATGCTTAATAACTTATTCCTGCTGATAGTATCCACAGATAAGATTTAAAATGTATACCGCGGTATTTTCTATCTAACTCAAAATAGTAATCTCCGGATTCTTCTTCTGAAATAGGCAGAAAATTTAGAACAGTTCAAATTCATATTCTATGGCCTTCTTGAATTAGTCAAAGATGCAGTAGATGTGTGATCTGAGAATGATGAGTTCGAACTACAGCAGAGGAAAAGTACTTTTTCTGAAATATAATTTTTGGTTAGAAGCAAAAGAGAAAACGAGTTTCTAATGGCAACTCTTCCAACTGCCATAAAGCATTGAAGATACTCCTCATTTTGCTTCATGTTAACAATCCGTAAGTTACGAAATTAAAATTACAAGATTTACCTGCAAAGAAAGTGAGAGTTTCTGGAAATCATTGATGTCGATAGCTTCAATCAGTACCTCAAGCAGAAAAATGGCGTGTTCACGCAGTGGTACTCGACACTTATCAGAACGGACCTCCGATTCGTTTATAATAGACGATGGTGTTGATTTGTATTCCCTATCCTGAATTTTTTTTTAAAATAACAAACAGTAAATTTATGCGCAGAAATGAATTGTTCTATCTTCTCACTTCGTTGAAATGAAGGATTAGTAATCGGAAAAAAGTGGGACAATTTGTCACTTGCTTTTTAAAAGTATTCGTAGTAGTAAAATTGTTGGAAATAAGTATTGAAGTAAGAATAAAGATGTATTATGTTAAGGAGACAGTAATGTAGCATATGTTATTCTTATCTATACAGTAATGACAAAGCTATCAAAGATGAAATATCAGTATTAATGTAAATTTACTACGATCATACTGCAGAAATAAAGTTACGCGAAAGTCTTAATTGTATCAGAAATATGAAAAACTACTGTATCATATTAACACAACATAAATTTAACCATAAGCGACCAATTACCTCTTTGATCTTATTGATACCATTAATCCAATTTTGCTTGCAAACATTGTATGTTCGATAACTATTGGTACCATTATCACGGACCAGTGACACGCAAATTTCAACAATGCATTCCAGTGACTGCTTCAAACGATGCGGTTCTGTGGTGGTCGATAGCGATGGATAGATTCTAAAAAAAAATTCTTGCAATAAATGAAGCTATTTTTCATTAATTTCAAGAAATTGGTTTAATTATCTTGGATTATAACTTCCAAAATTTCCACTGCTAACAGTATTTGCAATGGTGACCATGCTGTCTATTCGCTTACAAGTTTCTAATGGTTACAATGAGCAAAAATGACTTATTATGACATTTTGAAATATGACAATTTTGTGTTCGATGGTAACTGATTGTCTTTACGAATCACATTTTATTTTAGTGACTTCTTATCCGAAAAATCAATCAAATGTATCAGCTTACAAATCGAGACATTTCGGTAGGACTAGCTGTGGTGCGAGAAATGCTAAATTTCGCATAACGTTAGACGTCGATGTTTCAGTCGTTGAAAACACTGAATAAAGTACAGACGGAAGCAATATGCTGACGAACCATTCAATCTGTTCATCCGTGAGGCGCATTTTCGAAGGTACCTGTGCATAATTTGATATCGATTTCAGACAATACGTAAATGATACAATTAGTTACAAATTATAGGGAGAATTTACAACTAGAAATCACCAACTTTCTCGTTCAGAGCAAAAGAAGACCTTTTTCCTAGTTTTTTGTCGCACTCGTTCAGTGCGGACACGTCGCACCATTTCATTGACAACAGCGTCAAGAAATGACTGTAGAGTTGGCGTATGACCACCCTCGTGCAACGGATGCAGGAAAGATTCGACGCATTTGATTAATCGTTCGAAACACTGATGAGCACTGAAATGCAAGCAATATCGAATACCGCCTACTAAATAAGAAATAAAATAACTGAGGAAGATTGGAATGTTAAAGAGTAAGTAAAGAAACATTATGACCAATCTACTAAGTTCACTAACTACAAATCTCTAATCTAATTGCAAAATCAGAAGAAACCTTTCATTCACTCCACCTAGCATCCATACGATCCATTCTGCACCGGAACTTTCAGAGCCCATCCCTGTCCCATCGCCAACTGCTACTTTATTATATCGTACACTTAGATTCAGTGTCCGCAAAAGTTTTGAGAAAATGATCGTATGCTTGGATGACCAATCGATATACCCTGGACAATATTCACTTATCCTGCAAATTACTGAAATACTTCGGGTATTCTCACCATACTACCAATTTAACCCACTGATACCATATACTACCGATTTATTTCACTGATACAGCGTTTATTTCTAGTGCGGCAGAAAGTTTGATTTCCATTTTTCATGGCCATCTCCAAATCCCTGATTTTTGGAATTGCTGTGCTTGCAAATAATAACTGGATCCATTCTCGATATCCATTCAAATAAAAGGGAAATTTAAAATTTTCAAAAAGTTGCCGATCAAAGTATCATTATGTCCTTAATTTCACTTACAGTGGAAATGCTTGTTACTGAGGGGTAAGTTACTGGTTTTCAATTATATTATGGTATTCATGAAATGTAGGAGCAATGAAATTGGAATGAAGACCCAAAAGAGTAAAAAGAAGTGTCATAACTTGTTCGAAAATTCGATAATCAGAGGTCATTATTTGTCGGAAAAACCGAAATAGTTATATCGTAAAATCATTCATTCAAATAGATCGCATTTACATATTTTTTCTCTCATGCTTAAATTCATGAGTCAGTTATCTAATCTACTAAAAGTGCTTCTTTTGATGTTAAGATTTGTGCATATATGGTAACTAATTTGTAAAGGCTTTATCTCATGCAAAATCTTATATACAATGGTGATAAAGCTATACATCAGATAAAATAATTTCTACGCAATCTTTTCTAAAGAGAACTGTTCCTATATGTAAATTTCTCTTGCACCTGTGAGAATATTGTCAATATACAATGATTGTTCCTCTTCACACAGCCTATATATAAACCCTAAGAATCCCTAAGAAGGTTTAATGTTAATGTTAAATTTTTCTCCACGTCGCTACTCAACGCTACTCAGTATAATCCAGACTTATTTCCTCTCTATTTACGAATCTTTACTTCAATACTTCTCCCGTTATTCTACGTTATTGGACCTTATTATACTACAATCGGAATTACTTCTAACCTGTTATTATTGTATTTGTTATTGAACAACAATAAAGGATAACTATTATATTCCTCGAACACATAACCAATCGGTATTCAGTAAGTCACTTTTTTATAAAGAAATAACTGCTTTATTACTAACAAAAAACAGTAATCCTCATCTTCTCACTCTCATAATAATTCTTTCACGACATTATTTCCTAAATGCCCC